>NW_008239109.1:283322-289424 GCF_000691975.1 Corvus brachyrhynchos
CTCTCCTCTCTTTTCCCAAGACAAACCCTCCTTAGATGATCATCATGGCAGCTGCAGCCATATGGAACAGGATTTTTGTGACTCTCTGAGTGATGCCCTTTTCTCCCTGAGGAAATGAAAGGGTTACTTCAGCCCTGCTGGGATTTTTTTGTTGTTGGGGATTTTTTTCAGTCTCCTAGCATGATGCTCCCTCAGACTGTGCTTAAAAGCCACTGTACTTGATTTCCTCCCTAATGGTGTTAAGACTGGAACTGGAGCTGCCGCTGCTGCCTGGTCCTCCTCCTGCCCATGTCTTCAGACGTTATGTCACAGCTCCTGGGGTAGCTTGCTGACTCCAGCCGGCCTCCCCAGGGGACGGAAAGCAGGTTCCCTTTCCCGTGGCAGCAGCAGTGCCCACATTTAAGAAGCTGTAGTGCTGAGCCGTGACTGCATTAGTTCTGCTACATTAGAACAGCAGCAAAGAGCTTAATTTAATTCGCTGGCCTGTATACCGACACCTGAGGGCCACTAATTCACTGTCATGTATTCTCAGTGAAACCAGGCTCTTTGGTGTTCACATTTTTTTTTTACTAGAGGAGAGCCTTGCAAGGCAAATGCTCATTTTCTAGGGTTGGAGAGACACATCTACTTCCAAAGATCAAGATCATGGCAGGTCAGGATGACTCACTTTCGCCCATGTCCACAAGGAATGGAAGATCACACATCTCTTTTTTTATTTCTTTTTCTTTTTGAAATATATAAATTGATCCAAGTTCCATCATTTTATGATTAGCAACATCCATTAAAAAGTTGATTCATGCTGATATGTGAGTGGCCCTAAAACATTTATTCACCACAGGCTGTATCTGGACATTATTCAAGGACTTTGAGCCTATTAGACTCTTCAGCCCTCCCTGTCTTCTCCAGTGATAGCATCAAGTCCCCCAGCAGCATTTGCTATGCAGTAACTTCCAAGAATCAAGCCTTGCCTGTGTTGTTTGCGCATGAAGACCCATTAGGCTAAATTAATCCCTAGGGTAAATGTACAGACTTCAACAGAATGTTATCAGGGATAAATTAGGCCTATTGATTTTTAATGAGGTTCTTACCTGAATAAAGAAAATAGAGTTTCTCTTCTGTTCTAGTCTATTGTTCTGCTGCAAGCATCACCAGAAGCTCTTGCTTTGATCCTGAATTTTTAAACCTGGGAAGGATTAGAAAACATTTTTCTTTCTCCCTGCTAAGTGTGAGCAATGCCATTGTGCAGTGGAATACATTTCACAGAACTTACACGTCTCCAAGTATCCTTTTCTGAAAACCAAGTGAATAGATTGCCCAAAAAATTACAGGTTTCCCATATTTTAATGCTGACCTCCTCCTTCAGAAAACACCATCATCACAAGGGGTTTAGTCCATGCTAAGGATTTTCTAGAGAAATAATTTTGAGAAGTACAAAGTGATTTATTTTTTCTTTACTGATCTGGCTGAGATAATTCATGTCTTGCTGTTTCAAATCAAGGATTTCTAGTGTCACCCCACTGTCTGAGCTCTCAGGTGGGTAATCTGGGAGTCACTCCATATCCCCAGTGGAGACACATCCACTGACCAGCTGAGAGACTTCTTGAGAACAGAAGGATGTTACAAATCCCATGCTGTTTCCTGTGAGGGTGATACATAGTTGACCCGAGGTATGGAGAGGCGCAGCCAGGGATTTCTCTCAGCAGGTGGCTTCTCTCTGTAATTGTCATTGGTGCCTCTGCTCTCCATGGGAGGACAGAGAAAGGGAATTCTTTAAAATTAAGTCTCTATGCTCAGAGGTTTGAAAAGAAAGCAGGGACCTCAGGTTGTGCCAAGACTTCTCTGGGAAGTCACTGTGTTGCTTAGGCAACATTCTTGAAATTATTGTTGTCTTAAATTACATATTAGGCAGAATTTTTTTCCCTGTGAAGGTGGTAAAGCCCTGGCAGATGTTGCCCAGAGCAGCTGTGGCTGCCCCATCCCTGGAAGTGCCCAGCGCCAGGTTGGACAGAGCTTGGAGCCAACTGGGATAGTGGAAGGTGTCCCTGCCTACAGCAGAATATTGGAACAAGATGGCTTTTAGGGTCCTCTCCAACTCAAACCATTCTGTGATTCTGAGAAATGACTCTTCAGTCAGGCTGTGGTTGATTTTAGTACAAGTGTCACTCCCCGAGCTGCTGCCCCTGCTGAGGTCTGGGTCTGCAGAGATGGGACCACTTCTGTGGTCCGTCAGTGGCATTGGAAAACAAGTATGGCCTGTGTCATCACAACACTGAGGTGTCATGCATGGCTGCAGGGAGCACATGTGAGTATCCAGGTGCCCTTTTAGGTGACACTTCACTGTTTGTCCTCACATGACCAGAGATGTTTTTTTATATTCTGCACTGCGTGGTTAAGGAAACTTTTCCATTACACCCAAATCTCTCTGAAGGCACAAAATACTGGTTAATTTGCATCCTTTGTAATGTTTAATTTAAACTTTTAGCTTTCAAAATGAAGAAGCATTTGTTCATTTCCTAAAAACTATTAGCTATCTGTTGGGAATGAACTTTGTTTAATAAATGGTTGGCTTGGCTTTAACCACTGATCTAAATGGCAACATGTCTGCAGACTCTCAAGTCATCAGTCTGTATTCCCAAATGTGCCCTGCTAGTGGAAGAAATATTTATGTTTACTCAGAAATGCCAACAGAGGTTGTCTCTGCCCTTTAAGCACACATGATGAAGACCAAGGGATTGAACACTGACAGTACTAACTTTGGGTCTAAATTGTACTTCTTGAATACTTTTTTTTTTACTCAACTATTATTTTTTTACTTTTTAATGTGTTTTCACTATATACATCATGTAGGAGGATATATGGGTCTTTTGCAGAAGCCATATGAGATTTTGCCCCCTCCCCATTTGTGATCTCAGGTCTGTTCCTTTAACTTTTCTTTATCTTGGTAATCCCCATAATTCCTGCATTTCCCTGGGCTGTGGAAGAGATCTGCAATTCTCTAGTGCTTTGCATTGCAATTCCTTCTGTAGCATTTAGTAGCAAAAGGAAACCCAAAATGTTTAAATTGGAATTTTCCTTTGGAAAAGCAACCATATAGGAATATTCATGCACCGCCTGGCTCAGGCCCTTATTTAAGTAACACAAAACACCAGATGCAAACTCCTTACAGGCTTAAGTGTGGGATTTGGAAAGTGATTCTTCTTTTTCATGCACGTCTTCCTTCCCAGAAAACACCACAAAACCCTCCACCAAACCCCGTCATCGGCAGCAGAGATAAGGAATGCTCCAATGCAGAAACATACCCTAAAAAGGGAAAGGCCAATATTGACTTGCAGTGAAGCTTAAGCCCTTTAAACTCACCCCCTGGACAAGGAGAATCAATGTCTCTTGTAAAAAAAGTGCTGCTACTGTTATACAGCAGGCTGTTAAGCTATGCTAACAGTCGTATATTTTCTATTCAAAACTGCACCACTGTGTATATAAACACGGGAAGGTTTTGTTGCTGTATATGTCCAGATTTTTGACATGCGTAGGTGGAGCCGCTGTAGGAAAGCCTATTCAGGAGCTGGGAGCAGCTGCCCTAATGGAAGATTATTGACTTTAGTTACATCAGGGGCTAAATATAGATTGGGCAGCAACGTACACAGGGCTGTGTTTGACAGCCAGGACAGAATGTGCTGCTCGACGGACAGACAGATGGACATTGCCCCTGTGCAGATGCTCCTTTTAGGTCAGGGAGCTCTCCTGGGCTGCTTCATCCGGTGCCGTCACTCCCATGGGCATTCTGCCACTGGCCAGCCAAGCCTGTGGATCTGGCTCCAAGGGGAGATGTGGAGTTGGTCTGGATTTGGACACATCTCCTGTAAGTGCCTATTGGCAGGGCTCCCCAAAATCATTGGGGTTGTGGTAAGGGACTGAGACCAGTAGTTAAAAAACTGCAAGGAATAGTTAAATATTTTAAATATTTAACTTAAATATTTTGCCCTGGCCTTCCTCTGATTTTATCCTTCATCTCTGTGTTCCACCCTTGATCCTGTCCAGTTCCACTTTTGTGCTGTTTAAAATTTAAGATGGGATCCCCCTCTCTGAGCTCACAGCTCCCCAGAGTTTTGCTTTTGAAGGCAAAACCTGCACATCCAGCAAACATTCCTCAAAAGCCCTTTCCCAGACTGGACCAAAAAAAGAACATCCATGTGTGCCACATCTGTGCACTCAACAGGAGAGTCAGTCTCTCTGCAACCTTCATGGAGAAGGAGCATGAAGAGATCATCTGTCACATCTCCTCTTGATTCTTTGGGGCTGGAAAAGCTAGAAAGCTGCCTGTTCTTTCTCTTGCTTGAATGAGGATGAAGCCTTTTGAGGAAATTGGATTTTAATAATTTTTTCCTCCCTGCCTCCAAGCCTTTACTGCTATTTTTAAGCTGGGAGAACACTGGTATTGAAAGGGATGTGCTTATCCTGACAGGCTTTATAGAGGAGCATCACAGGGCTGCAGCATGGCTCAGCACAGAGGTGTTAAAGAACTCTGAAGACCTGGCAAGCCACGGGGATGCTGAAGGCAATGTCCAAAGTGCCCAGAAGTTCAGTCAGTCTTCTGTATTGTCCTTCCTGGGAGGGAAATCCCAAGACTCCTGTATCATAGGAAGTGACAGTTTTGAATGGAAGAGGGCTTGATAGTCCGAAAGCACCAGATTTGTGATTTTTTGGGAGAAAAGGAGCGTGCACTTTTCCCTCACTGCTGTTTGATCTTGCATATTTAAATCCAGCCAGTGTGCACAGACAGGACATGTGTGGTGTCCCAAGTGGTTTACGGCTGCACAAAACATTAAGGCCAGAGCTAGAGAGAATCCTCTACTCATATGTGTAAGGATCTACATGAACCAGTATTTTTTATGAAAAACCATTTAAAGCCTTTGGGGTCCTAAGAAATCCAACAGCAACACAAGGCAGGGATTGATCCAATTTTTAAGACTCTAATTGCCTTCTCCTTAATAATTTGTAAGAGATCTAGAATATCATACCTTTGTTTTCTCTCTTATCTCTAGTCCTTCCAAATTCACTGAGAATGCACACAATCCAGCAAACACAGGCTATGTGAGAAAGGACTGCACATATTATTCTACTTGGTAAACTCTCATTAGAGCCCCTTTTCAATGTTTTGATCATTACAGATCGTACATTTTTGATGCCTGATTTTGATAGATTATGGAGTAAAACTGCACACTCCCCTCCCGTTCTGGGCAATATTTTTTTTTGTTTAGAGTGTGAGGAGTAAAGCAGAGTGAGTACATTGTCCTCCTAGATTTATAGTCCAGGAGATAGGTCACAATCCTTAGCCACTTTAAAAATGATCTATGCTTCTGAGGCCTGGGGGACAAACATGGAATATATATTGTATTATGCCTGGAGCCACCCTGGGCTGTGAAGGTGGTGCTGATTTGAGCCAGTCATTAAGCAATGGCATCTCACCATCAGGTATGGAGAGCATAAACTGCAGGGATGTCATCTCTGGGAGGGTGATACTGCTCCAACAACAGGGATCAATTGTTCCAAGCCCCAGGGGCACTGCTGATCCCTTCAGCAACATCCCTCCTCAATACAGACACTTTTACAAGGATAAGGAGACACATCTGGTTCTGTGTGTCTCCTCCAGCAGTGTTGCTAGTGGCTAATGTGATTTCAGTGCCATGGAGAGGGACTAGGAACTTCACCCATGCAAGATGCTGTGCCGTCCTTGGCTGTGGCCACAGCAGAGCATCACTGCCATTTCCACCACCACAGCTGGACCTGCAGCTAAGCCTCACAAATAAAGCCACTTCACTCCTTAATTTAATTTTTTTGTATGTGCACAGTCAGCTACAGTGAGACACACTTTGAAATGCCAAAACTGGAGTTGGAGCTGTTCAGTTCAGAGGAATAAATCCACCCTTCCTCTTCCTGCTCTGCCTCCAAGTGCTGAAGTCAGGCTTGGGGAATACCTTCTTCTCTGTATTCATATTACCAGGAGTGAGTGAGTGCTGTTTCATGATGGGAAGGCCCCTTTGTGTCCTCCAGTGCATGTTCAATCCTCTGGGCATTGACAGCATCCACCATGCGGAACGTGGA
>NW_008239109.1:289755-299188 GCF_000691975.1 Corvus brachyrhynchos
TTGCGTTTGGTTTTCTAGGAATGACAGAAAAGATTTAAGGCAGAAACAAACCACTGCGGATTTTTTTTTTTTTTTTCAGGTCTTCTAAGCCTTGTTTTCTGTATGCAGGGAGTGAGATTATTTGAAGGGCTCAGTATTGTATTTCCCTCCTGAAAAATGTGGTGAAGCACCCGTTTTCCCGGGCAGTGGGTATGGATTCATGCAGGACACTCCCAAATATCCCATTCTCTTCTTTCTGTTTCAAAACCGAACCCTTGGGCGAGATTATCTAATGGAAGTCTCTTAACTTGCTTCAAGACACTTCACCACAACAATGACTGTGTAAACCTCATAGTTACATACTTCACTATGCCCGAAAACACACACACATCCTTTTTTCCTTTCCTCTTCCATATCCATTCACACACACTCTCCTAGCCCCAAGCCATGTGCCCTTCTGGAGGAGCAGAAGATAGAAGAAGCTGGTGGTGTCTGTTCTCCATCACCTCATGTTCTCTTTGTCTTTCCCCCACCCCCTCAGATGACCCCACTGTTAAACTAGGCTGAATGGGACCAAGATGTCAGGGAAAAACAATACCTACAGCTGTCATCGTTTTCTTTCTACTTCTATACTCCATGTCAATCCCACCTTGTGCTTGCTTTAGGCATTTAGAGCTCACACTCCATAAGATGCTCTGCAAGTTTTTATCTCACCTTGCTCAGAAGGACATTTTATTGACTTTAGGCACTCATATCATAAGCAAAGCATTTGTAAAAATTAAGATATGATCTTGCTGCTGTGTTGTGGGTTACTCCACTTTGCTTTGAAGATTACATGCTGAAAATCATTCCCTGACAGTCACAAAACTAGTGCAGCTTGCAAGGGCTTCCCCAGACTTAAGCACTGGATGTTGTGCTGGAACACAGTTAAAGCTGGAATGAATTGAAGTGTGCGCATTGTATTGAAATCTCTGTGGCCTGTGGCCTGATGCAATACTAATTTTGAGATATTCCAGATGCCCTTTAATGGTTAGAGCACTCTTAATGCCCTGCAGCTGCTGTATTTTGGAATAACTCTTGTTGCCAAATTCCTTCATGTGTAAAAGCAAGGGTGCTTATCTGGTGTAATGGGAAAAAAAACAAATATTGCCACTGAAAGTATGAACTGAAAGGATTTATGAATCACCATCTACTTTTACTTAAAGCTTGATCATTATCTTTTTCTCTTCTGTGTCCACAGACACATCTCTCCGTGTCATCTCTCTAAAGCAATCCATGTTCAC
Source organism: Corvus brachyrhynchos (assembly GCF_000691975.1). Taxonomy (NCBI): domain Eukaryota; kingdom Metazoa; phylum Chordata; class Aves; order Passeriformes; family Corvidae; genus Corvus; species Corvus brachyrhynchos. Next base: position 291,018 of record NW_008239109.1, read on the forward strand.
ATTCCTCCAACACACAGAATTAAATAAAAGCAGCAGACACCCTTAAAAGCTCCACAACTGGACGGTCCCACTTACAAATGTGTGGGCAGCCTTTGTGCCCATTTCCCATCATTTCCACTTTCCATCACATTTGCCTTGCTTCAGAGAAAAGGTCTGCTGCCAGGATTTCTGCTGGCTGAAACAAGGGTGAAGTTCTGGCCTGATTAAAATCAATGGCAAAGCTCCCAGCAACGAGTAGGAGAGCAGACTGTGATTTGGAGTACTTGGAGGGTGTACACAAAGCAATCACACATAGCAATATAATTGCGGCCATTTGATGGATGCTAAAGTTAGAGATCCACAACCAGCAGATAAAAATAGCAGTAATTTCTGCTGATTCCTAGTCCTGGTAACTACTGTTGAAAATCAATTCCCTTCCAGTCTTTCAGGATAGATAAAAGCACACTGTTTCCCATAGTAAAACTTGAGAATTTTGTTGTCTTGGAATTAAATACTGCCCTCCTAAACACGCTGCTGTGTTGGCATCCTTAATATTTTCCACACGTACATACAAAACCTGTTAACATGTTAATGGATTTGTTTGCTTGTCAAGGAAAATTTTGCCCCCCTGCAATGACAGCTTCAAACTCACACTGCAAAAGGGCAGGGCAAGCAGTCACTCAATGGACAAGCACAACGCAGCTCTCCCAGCAATAAAGGCTTCAGATTTGAGACGGGTGCCTTGCCACTGTGATCTGCAGCGCTGGTTTAATCATGTTAATGTGCTGTCTAATTATGGTAAACACTGCATATTATTCAAATTAAAAATGTATATTGCTGTTCACGTAGTCAGACTGCAGACGTTTTCACGCATTAGTGTTTTCTAAGCTGAATGCCCTTTGGTCAGCAGCAGCGGCTGTGTGTTAGCCAATTAGCTAAAAAGGGAGGTGGGTGATCAAATAGAGTGGCCAGATGACTTGGACCATGTTTTTCTTGGCATGCACTTGGGAGTGAAACAGTTTCTCTGAAGCAAAGCTGTCAGTGAAAAATCCTCTGCAAGGTGTGAATCTGAAATCAACCCTGCAGCCACTCCCATCAATATGAAACCGTGCCCAGTGTGGTCTTGGATGTGTGAGTTTGCCTGCCTTGGGTTGCATCCACCTTAAGAAAAGAGAGATTTTCAGAGTCAACAGCTTTGATGATTCAGGCTTTGTTGCCTCCCCTCATAATGAGCACCAGCTCTTGCTTTCCCAAAAGTTCACCTTGCTTGATGGGCATCAGTGGTAGGTGCCAAACTCATAGATGGGTTTCAGCAGAAGCAAAGGTCTCTTGTTGCAGTGAAAAGCAATCCCAGTCCTGGTTACTGGTCTGGCAAGCCTGCAATTACACATCCAGGATATCTAATTCAACACAGAAGTTTCTGAGATGGGCCCAAGGTGAAAAGTATTCCCCTAAATCTAGATCTGCAGCTCCTCCTTGCACGGGATTGTTGGGATTGTGTTGTGGTATTCTGAATCTAATGAAAGCATCAATAAATAAACTTGTGATTTAGTTAATGATAGGAAAGGAATTTAACACAAATAATAATAACAATAGTCGTAACAATCCCACCCATACTCCTGTTACTATTATTAATACTATTAGTAATAATGTCATGTTGGCTCTTGCTGTTATCAGATATCCAACGTGGCTTCTCTTGTAAGAGTAGAATCATTCAAACTATTTCACATTACTGTGCACAGTAAAAAGGTTTACTTGGATATTTCAGTGCTTGCTAGGTTTTCATACCACAGTTGTGAGCTACAGAGGAAGCTGCTGGGCAGAGTTAAAACATAAGATTACTTGATAGAATTGCTTAACAAGCAGGCAATCCATAAAAGCTTGGACAATGCAATCTATGTCAGTAAAGATAAGTGTTTTACTGGCAGACTTATTTTTTTTTTCTTTTCAGAAATGGGGATTGTGCATGCACTTACACTTATGCAGTTAGACCTATAAAATTCTTTTTCATTGTATTAGGTATTTATATTTTCCTTTGTGGAGGTTTCTTCTATTTTTTTTTTCTAGGATGCAAGTGTGGATGCTTAGACTTGTATGCTTAGCATGGTCTTTTATTCTTTTGACTGCCTCCCCATTCTTCATTCACCAAGGCCCAAGATGGAAAATTACAGTGGAAATTTGGAATTTAACTATTTTAGGGGACAGCAAGAGCTCCTTGAGACAAATTGTATTATGATTCAACTGTCCCAGGTCATTTCTTTGTTTGTTTGCTTTTTCCTTTTCAATTTGTTTCAGTTTGTAGGAATTGTTCCCAGTCATCATTGCCTTGTAGAGCTGGAATAGATAGGAGGAGCTGGAGAAAGACAAATTTACAGGTTGTGAATGCCCCTTCTGCCCATGTCAGGGGGAGGGGGATGGAACTGGATCATCTCTAAGGTTCCTTCCAACCCAAGACATTCTATGGTTCGACAATTCTATGTACTAATGAATTCTGAGTTTTGCCTGAGTAGTTATGCTCTACTGATTTCAAAATGACTTTAACTGAGCATTTTGTATAGGTGAATGTGACAAAATGGCTCTTCTTGAGTTTATATGTTGGGAGCTCTGCCAGCAGTCATGTGTAAGTTATGATGCTTTGGCTGGATGAGGATACAGGTTTGTATAAAAAGAGCTTCAGGAAAAAAACTCTGTAGGTGCTTTTACATGATGGTTTGGTTTAGAAAACCCTCATCAGACCACATAACTCTCAAGAAGCTTTTTGGCTGCTGTGTTTATGTTGTTCTTGAATTTTAAAGATAGTGATATTTATAAATTGATTATTTGATCTAACTTTGCAAATATATTTTTATAGATTTGACCACATGTAGTGGAGATGAAATTTAGGATTAAATGGCACAGGAAAAGGGATGGGTGGTGTTCTGATCTTCAGACAAGAAGACAAAATTTGCTGCCTAAGCAAATAAATTAAAGAGCCGTGATGAAATAATTTCATGCTGGATATAGCTTTTGTGCAGAGCAGAGGGAATGAAGTTGCTGGAGGCACTTTGCAGAACAAGTGAGATGCAGCATCCTAGTGGATGTATGGTAAAGGGAGGTGAAGGGCATCAGTTCATCTGCTCCAACCCTGGGCTGTACAAGGCTCATCCCTTTGCTGTATTTCCCCAGGGAAAGGGAAAGGGGGCAGAGATCCTACCATGTGTCTCACGTACTTTGTTGCAGCCCAAGTCCAAATCATTGCATTCAGATCACTGGAATTTTAGAAAAAAGCATGAGTTCAGAGAGTTTTTTTATCTTTCCCACTTTTGATCATTGTCTTGGCAAACGGCAACAAAACAGTCACAGAAGAGAAGTCTAAGGGATGCCAGCAGGATCACAGAATCACCCAATAAATGCCACCCACTAGATCAGGTTGCTCAGGGTCCCATCCAATCTGACACTAATGCATACCTCCATCAATTTGTCAGTCTCTGTCTCCATGCTCTCTTCCCCATCCCTTCCCTTCCTCAGTGCCACATCTGTGGTTGAACTGGTGCTGTGTGGCTGGGGTGCTGCTCAAGGGACCGTGCTGGGCTTTGTGCTGCCCAGGATCCTCTGGTCATTGATCAAGGCAGACAGTAATGGGTGCCCTCTGCTCCAGGAAGGAGCAGCTGCCTTGTTTGCCAAGGTCTGGGGCTGAGAATGGGGAGGACAGGCTGTAAATTTGACCCATCTCCTGGAGCAGGAGGCTGGATGTTTGGTCACACTTGAGTGCCTGGTGGAGTGCTGAGGTCCTGTTTGATCATGGAGCACTTTTTCCTCTGGACATGGCTAAGAGGTTTCCATTACCACATAAACAGGGCTCGTGGGAGTTGGGCCTTCCCTCTTCCCCCACCTCTGACCCAAGGTGTGGGGCCAGCTGGCTTAATCAACCCCAGGGGCCAGAGGACTGAGGACATCAGTGCTGCAAGAGGCACCTGAACATGAGCAAAAACCAAAACAGATTTCAAGTGCTATCAGTTTCTGTCTCATTTCCGAAATACCAGGGTGGCTCAGGGCATTTTGTTGGGCCTCATCTGTGACCTGAGATCATACGGCCATGGCCTCTCCATGTCCAAAGAGGAAAAGCTGATGGATTCATTCACTGAGGACCTCAAAGGGCTCCCAGCAGCAGAGACTGTAGCTGGTTGCATCCACTTGAAAACTTGCTGCAGTTGAGGATTTTATAATAACACTTAAAAAATCCCCAAGTCTCATCTTGATGCCTTTCTTGGTCTTAAAATCAGGAGTCATACATGGTTAGAAGGGGAAAAGAGATTTTATCTTGGTATTTATTTTAAGGATCCTTAGATGCAGACATCCAGGTCAAATGCACCCCAATGCACACTGCAATGCACACCCCCAAAAAGATCTGGTATAACGTTATAGGTCTTATTAATTAGCATATCTATCAAAAATTCCCCAATGAGAGGATCGAGTGAGCCCTCCCTCCCCAAGGAACACTCTCCTGGATGGTTCTATCTTGGTTTACAGAATGTGTTCTGGAGAGGACCTTGGGGTCTGGGGCACACTGATCCCTAGCTATGAACCTTCTAAAATGCTTAGTCTCTCAGCTTGACAAACAAGTCCAAGAATGTAGGCAATAAGCACTAGGAATACAGAAGTTGTAAAAGGTATAACAGGGGTATATAAGAAGAGGCAAAAAATCTTCATGGCATCAATCTCATAACTCAGTTGAGAAGATACATATCTAGGAGGTCTCTCACCCTTGGCATGACATTTGTCCATCCTTGGCTGCACATTTTTGGAAAGCAAAAGGAGAAGTGGGACCAAAAATGTGCTGGTCATGAGAGTTAAGCTTTGCTTCTTCCATGAGACTGCTTAGGATTGACGGTGACTCTTTTTGGAAGCAAACCCATTAAAATGGAGACACCAAGAAGTGGGGATGGCATGATTTGGGTTTGTACACACCTTGGCATGTGGACTTGAAAACCAGGGGAGATAATTAATCTGTAATGATGAACCTTGAGTGTGGTCCAAACACAAGCCACAGGGAATGTGGATGAGACCACTTGTCCTGCTTTGGCCCTGTCCCAGAGACCAACACTGCAACTAAAGTCAAACATACAAAAAACCAAAACCAAAAAAAGCCTGAAATATGAGCTTTGTGACGCTGGAAACTGATGGAATCTTATCGTGAAGGAAGGGGGAGAAAAACAAGGTTAGTGCAACCTTGCTCTGGTCAGATTTCTGGATGAACCAGTAGTTCACCCCTTCCTTGGGGTCCTTGTTAGAGAAAACTATCTCAGTGCATATGTTTTTATTATCTCGCCTCTGCGGGGATGTGAACGGTTTGATTTGGTTTCCAGAGTTGGTGTCTTTGCTGCTTTTTGATTATTTTGTCTATATAAACCAGCCTGATTGGTATTGCAGCTTCCGAGAGTTTCTTCAGCACACTGTGTAAGCAAATTTCCCTTGCTCTGCTTATTGCTGCCAAGCTGTTCAGGAAAGAAAAAAGAAAAAAGAAATCAGAAAACAAATCACTAATATGGGGAGAAGAAAGCAGGAAAACAAACCCAAAATAAACATGGGAAATTCAGCGTAGACCATTAAGAATTTGGGAGAAAAAGCAATGTCCAAAGAGCAACCGGGGACATGGGGCAAGGACAAACAAATCTGGAAAAGACAGTGGGTTCAGAGAGGGCATGAGTGAGAGCCTGGGCGTATTTTACACCCAAATACAAGGATGCAGGCAGAAGTGAGGACTGCAGCTGGCTCCACAAAGCATCCTGGCAGCACCCTGCAAGGGCTGGAGGGCTCTGTGGGGACCCTAGGGCAGGAGCTGGACGGGGCCAGGCACCCCACTCACTCTCTCTGAGGCTTTGCTCTTGTCTTGGGCCCTGTGTGCAGGAGGAGAGCAAAACCTCTCTATACAAGACAGCCCCTTAGACGTTGCCTCAGTCTCTGGAATAATAGATGGTGTTTTTACAACCTCTCAGAGGCCTGTTCCTGGGTAGACGGTGAAAGGCAATACCTCAGGACCACTGGGTTACAGGAGGTTGTAAAACTGCTCCTCCCCATATATATTTTTTTGACAATGCTTTCACTGGGGAGTGTTTCCTTCTTTTTTTTTTTTAAGTTATTTTATTTTATTTTTATTTTATTGCAGTGGCAATCAGTCAGTCTTTTTTTTTTCCCCGTCTTCCCCCCTCTCTTCCTCCCCTTTTCACTTTGACCTATCAAACTGTAAGTCTTATTTCAAGCTGACATGAAGGCATTAAATGAGTGACTGGGCCACCAATTTAAGGGAATTGATGATCTTTGGGGCTTACACTCTCACGGGTCAAATGATAATGTTGCCCTTCAGGTTAAATTCATACATTACATAGGGAAAACCAGGAGCTCAAACACTACCCAGGGCCAGAAGGATGCAGACAAAGTTTGGTAGTAAACAATCATTTAAAAGCTGGTTTTGAAGAGGACAATGCAGAGATGTATAATTTTTCATTTGTTTCTTTTTGATGTGCCTTTTTCTCCTCTAAATTTCTGTGCTACCCTGCAGGCAGCCATTCTCTGTGTTCTGTAAACTTTTAAGTAAAAATGTTTGTCCTAGAGGAGATAAAGATAGATATGGAGATAGAGATCCAGATGGAGTGAGATATAGAAATACAGATAGAGATGGAGATAGACCAGTATGGGCATAGATAGAGATATGATTATAAATAATAGAGCTACAGATAAATATCCAGTTGCATATATAGCTAAAGATACTTATATCCATTTTATTGTGTCCCATACCATGGGTACAACCAGAAGCCAAAGGCATGAGGTTCATGGGGCTTAGAGTTTGATTTATTGGCACACCAGAGCAAGCCCTACAGCAAATGTCATTATACTAATTATTAATTGGATTTTATGCCTTCCCTCTTTATTATAGACTCCTTTCTGCCCCATCACATCCTCTCTATGTAAATCTTTCCAATCCATTGCCATCTTCTCTTCCCTTTGCCTCATAGCCCTGCTGCTACATACCAATGACCAATTACACTTTGCTCAAAATCAAGTACCTAAAGCTACTGAATAAGTGGGAAGAAATTACTAGCCATCTCATATTTTTTTTTGGTCTGGTTTGCATTCTCTGTGGAATCATAAAAAAATCATTGGTAATGGACATTTATTCCCCTCTGTACCCATGACAAATGAGATTGACATTATGGGTCCTTAGCTGCTAGTGGTTACAAAATGGTTTAAAACCTACTGGGTCCATTCAGAGCAAAGCCTGCAGTTGCTTCTATGGTCATAGATTTTGATAAATATATTATTTTCTTTGGGGGAGATTCTAGCAATTCCACAGACTTAAAAAAAAACCCAAAACAAAGAAAACCAAAACCCACCTGAAATTCTGGCTCACAGATGTAAATGGGAATTGTCTGTAGTATGAGTACATGGAAAGGAAAGAGAATTGATCGTGATGTTTACATTCACTTCTCCATTTGCCAGTAGCTCAGAGGAACACTGGTCTGCTGGCCCAGGACAGTGAAACATGGCTTCTGCCATGGCTGCACAGAGCAGAGCCATGCATGTGGGATTTTGGGTTGATCCCTGTGGTTGTTTTTATGGGACAAGGATGAGGTGCACAGGGGAGACGGTGTTGGGGAGAGTTTGGCTGATCTCCAGGGGTGTTTTAGCTGGATTTACATCTGAATCCAAGTAAAAGATGGGGACTTAGTTGCATGCTTGGCCACACAAAAAGGGGACAACTCTCACCTCAGTGCAAAGATCTTAGGTCATGTCTGTCATCCAAGAAAACATTGAATTGCTTGGGCTTTAATGAAGGGATAGTACTTAGACAGATACTTAATAGATAGTATTCAAGTGGGAAAAAAAAGACATCTGTGGAAACTATAAACCCATATTGCTTTCTAATATGTGGCTTGAGATCATTTGCAATGCCCTCACATTCAAGACCAGCAAGAGGTCTGGAAAGAGAACACCAGACAAGCACTGCTGCCCGAGACAGGCTGGGGAGGCTTCGTCTCTCACCGCAAAGTGTGTGCCTGTCATTTATCAGTCCTGCCTTCAGGACCCAGCAGGGACAAATTCCTCACACTGGCACCCCTGGGAGCTCATATCCCTGAAGCTGAGCCCACCATGAGATTGCTTGAAGGGGATGAGAGGCTGCCAGCCCCGGGCTCGGCCTCCACGATTTTTTTGTC
>NW_008239109.1:299276-301828 GCF_000691975.1 Corvus brachyrhynchos
GGGGAGGAGAGGCTGCCAGCCCTGGGCTCGGCTTCCAGGATTTTCTAGTGGCAACTCTCACTGGGAAGGTTTCATCAGGCAGTGGGGCAGCAAACGGCTACATCTCACTTTTCAGACCTAGAATTTTGCAATGTTTAAACTGGAAAGTCCATACTGTAAATGCAGGTGTAGGTGAAGCAAAAAAAAGTTAAAGTAATTGGTAGATGAGACCGCCCAATGTTTTGAGCCAGGACATGAACATGTCTATGACATTTTGGGGAGCTTTTCTTCCCCCCAGGCTTCTGAGTGATCTTTGTAGAATTCAGAAATCAAGAGCTAAGTATTTTCTCTGAAAACAATTCAGTTTCCCAGTCTTTGCATGTTCAGGCTGCAGATACCAATGAATTATTTGTGAAGGTCATGTTGAGTTTGTAGGACACCATTAACACTTGCCTTCAAGGGAAGCAAGCCTTCTGTCAGGAAATTTCTTTGAGAAATGGATTATTACTGCTATTATTTTCATGGGATGTGTCATTCAGTGATGCTGGGTGAGTGCTGGGTTGGTAGGTTGGATGTTTGTGTTGGATATTTCACCTTTGGTAATTACCAGCTTTACATTAGGAGACCTTCAGTGCAGACACATCTGACAAGGAAATACGTCTGAAATTTCCCAACAGCACTTTACAGTTTTTTCAAATAAATAAATGAGGGCTTCTCTTCCCCAGATCCTGTTGAGGTAGTCAGCAGCTTGCAGCAAGTAGATAGATTGCTACCTACACAGAAATGACAAGTATCCTCCAGGCCCAGGAGAGGGAGATCACTTACAGCAAGGACACTGAAAGTTTATGAGCTACCAAGGAATAAATATTCAGCACAGACTTCTCCCAGATGTAACTGATGTGATGGGTTTTTTGCCTCAATTTAACAATAAGGGAAAAAAATCATCTTGCTGATTATTATGTTTTGTTCTCCGTCTTATTAAGGTTTAAATGTAACTTCTTCTAAACACCAGTGAGTTGTTTATTTAACTTTGAATTATCATGTCACAGAAACTTACCTTTCATTTTCAGGCAGAGCCTCAAAACTCTTGATTAATAAAATATGAAGAGTTTATACTATCTGTTTCTCCAGGAGAAACATATAACCAGGTTTCAAAGAAAAATTTTTCTGCTCCTGAGAAGACAGGTAGCATGGCTAAGAAAAATAGATGTTTTTTCTCTCTCTCTCTTTGCTCAGGCATTGGACTAGGGAGTGAGATATGTGGGCAGAAATCTCAACTCTGCCAGAGACTTTCTGGGTGATATTGGCTGGATTAAAAAGGCATAACTTTCCACATCCTGGAATCATACCTTAAATGAGAGAGTCATTCAAGGGCTTTCTTAAGAGAATTCTGGAGAGGCTGGTTTGTTCCCTATTGATGGATTCTGGAATCAGTTGACACTTGGATGTCTAAGTTAGATAAAACAAACCCTTCTCTCCATCCTTCTCTTCATAATTTTGTTCATCTCCCGATTCCCTCTGTTAAATGGGCATAACAATCTTTCCTTTTTACCCATCCTTCTGGAACTGCCTCAGGGCTTTGTTGTCTCAGCAAATGCTGCCCAGTGCAATGATGTGCTGATCCTGGTACAGGCCATGAGTTTTCACTTGCATTTCAGGTAATAATAATAACAACAACAAAAATAATAGTAGTAGTAGTGGTAGTAATAATAATAATAATAATAATAATAATAATAATAATAAAGTTTTAAGACATTAATGGGAGGTTGTTGCATGTAATATGTGTATACCAATCTCATCCATGGCAGGGAGTATGAGAGGACAGTGGAATGAGATGATCTTTAAGGTCCCTTTCAACCTGAGCCTTTCTGTGATTCTGTATTTTACACCTATATTAAAAATGTACTACATACCGCACTAAAATAGCACAGCCTGAACATCAGTTTCGACGAGTTTCATGCCTGAAATGAGAATTATAAAGTGAATGTGAACATCCAATGAAAATTTAGGCATTAGCATGGCATCCTGTGAGTATTTTAGAACTATGAAGACAGGATGCCTGCATGGATGTCCAAACATAAGGCACGGTGGCATGACACATAAAAATTAGGTATGTTTTTTGATTCTGACGCATAAGGTGTTATATCGGAGGTTATACTAACCTCCTTCTGCTGTTGGAAAGACAAACACAGTTTTGTTTTTACATGAAGTCCAAGATCTTCAAGCAAATGAAAGGCTCCAGAAAGTGTGAATTTAAGACAGCAAACTCATCCATAATGACAGCATAAGAAGCTAAAAGTTCTGCACAAACCTAAAGCTCAGACTTGAAAATGCAAAACAACACAAAGAAGAAAGCTTTCCACTCAGTTTTCCATGGCAAAGGGAGAATGGGGGACATGCAAAGCATTTGTTTTTAATTTGTTTGTTTGTTTTGGACTCGACCTAATCAAGGGTTTTCCTAACTGTTCCCTTCCTCCCCCGCCTCCCCAGACCTTCCAGACTCCCTTGTGCTTCTCTCGTCTTTCCTTTTATTTATTGGATTTTTAAAAAGAACCAAAGGGGGTCCACAACCT
>NW_008239109.1:301852-314961 GCF_000691975.1 Corvus brachyrhynchos
CAGGGCTGCAGATGCTGGGCAAAAAGGGCTGAAACAGGCAGCAGCAAGGCAAGGAGAGTGCTATCAATCATTCAGCATGTTAAAAGAGAAGAAGGAGCAAGAAAAAGAGGGAGAGTGAAGGCGGGAAGCAGAGTGGGGGGAAAGAGCCTGGGCTGAATTGGAGGAATTTCCTCCCCCCGGTTGCTGAAGGGAGGTTTTTTGGACATCTGCCCAGACACATGCCGAGTCAAAGAAGCGGGATAAATTCTGGAAGAATGAATGGAGGGAGAGGAGGGGTCAGGAGGACAGAGGGGAGCGTGGGCTATGGGGGGCGATGGCAGCTACAGGGACAAAGGAGGTTTGTGGGGGAAGACTGCAACAACAGCATGCATGTGTGGTTTTGTGTGTGTGTGTGTTTGTGAGGTTTTTTTTTCTTCTTGTGCCTGCTGGATGTTTCAAACATTCATTTCTTCTAGGGCACTGCATATAGCAGTGAGACCTCTTGGTTTTATGGTCAGAGGCAGCTTGTTGTCTCTTGGATCTCCTTCTGTATTGCCTGGAACAGAGCGGGTGCATGAACAAATGGAATCTATAACTAGTCAGGTTGCAACAACACTGGTAAACACATTTTGAAGAGCGAGGGCAACACAATTCTTCGAGCAAAACTCATGGTAGGCTCTCTCCATCTCCTGGTATCTCCAGGCAAGGTTGTGTCACCTGAAGTATGCATTGAGCCAGGCAATTTCTGAGTGTGATTCAGGGCATAGATGGGCAAATTGAGTGGTCAGCTTGGACAACTCAGATGAAAGGTCAGATAAATCATTCTCTGGAGCAGACCTGGGATGTGTAGGTCATGCTCTGGGCAGCTTGTTCCCATGCCTTCTCCATCCCCATGGCTTCAGGAGGTCACTCCCTTGGCTCTCTCAGTTTAGTTGTTCATCCAAAAAAACTCTGGAGAGCGGACATGGATTAGGACCCGCTCAGATCGCTCAGATGGAGAGACAGCCAGCAAAACTGGTCTGGCAGCAATCCCTGTCCAGAAGAGCCAGCTGGACATGGATTGGTAGCAGTAACTCCTTCCTCATGGCTGATTCAGCCAAAAAATTTTGTCTGTCCATCCTCTCAGATCTCTGCTGGCCTTAATAACTATGAATCTGAGAATGACTCTGAATTTGCTGAAGAGTCTGTGTGACATCTTGTGTACCCCAGGCAGACAGTCTTCAGGTATTTCTGTGAATGGTTTTCCAGTCAACGGCTCTGGTTATGAGCAGGTTTCATGAATCCCAACCAAAAGAGAATCACAGTCTTGTGCTCTCGAAGAAGCTTCTTGCTGTGGTTGAATCTTGCTCTGATTGTGCCACTCCTTTCTTGGATTATTTTGATAGCTTTCTGATTTTTTCTCTTTTTTTAATTTTAAGAGTTCTCTGTTGTACTCATCCAGGATGACAAAATCTTATCCGGAGCTTGCATTATTAGGACCAGCTAAAGAAATGAGAGCTAAAGCCTGTGTCATCTCAGAGCCTGCACCCAGCACCCATAAAGCTCTTTTGTTTCAGCTGCTGATGAAAAACTTGCTACTCATGTGAGAGAGGACTTCGTATTTGAGCCAGGTCACTTTGCCATCATAATACATAATTATGCAACAGTAAATGAGACCTCCTAACGTGAAGAATTCATAGAATCATAAAATCATAGAATACCCTGAGCTGAAAGGGACTCACAACAATTATCAAAGTCCAACTCCTGGCCCTGCACAGAGTCACAACCATGTGTCTGAGAGCATTGTCCAAATGCTTCTTGAACTCTGTAAGTCTTGGGGCTGTGACAGCTGCCCTGGGGAGGCCAGACCACCCTCTGTGAGAGGAACCCTTTCCTGATGCTCAGCCTAAACATCCCTAGGTACGAGTTCATGCCATTCCCTTGGGTCCTGTCACTGGTAACCAGGTAAAGGAGTGTCTGCTCCTCTTCTTGTGAGGAAGCTGCAGACTGACTGAATAGGCCTGGGCAACTCACCTGGATTCCACTGATTTTCCAATACAGAATCACAGAATCACAGAACGGTTTGGGTTGGAAGGGACCTTAAAGTTTCAACCTCTGCACTGTAGTCTGGGATGCCACCCACTAGGTGAAATTGCTCAGGGCCCCAGAGGTCTAAGCACATCCTCTCTATCATCACACTACTGTGACACAATAGCAGTGACACACTGTGCCAGAGAAACATAGATTTCTAAAACTGTAAGTCTTTGGTGAGTGAATGGACTAATTAACTCACTGAAAGCCCACACTACCTGGAAGCTGCTTTTGACCACATCCCAAACTGAAGGTTGATCTGCTGTGATGGCTCTGGTCAGCATTTTGTCACCCATATGTTCATCACATTGTCTGCTCTCTTTTGGTCCAAAATATGCTCTGATCATCTGCTGCCAAGGCTCTTCCAGAGGCAGTAACCACTACAAGCTTGTTTAAGATAAAAATTCTCTCCTGATATTTTACCAAGTAGAAGACTCAAAAGTAAGCTTGATCCATTTGTTATAATCATTGTCATTTTCACCCTCTTGCTGTAACTGAAAATATTTATATTGGTACAAATTGTAGTTAAATTGGCTTGGTGGAAAATATCCTTCTTACCACCTCAAGAAGCAAATAAACAGAGAGGTATCCCCTGAGCAGTTTCAAATATAATATTTTGATCATTCACACAGAACAAACATTGGTATAATTCCTTCCTGGGCTAGTTGTTCTGGCCCCTAAGATAAGCTTGAAGGAGATAAGCATGAAAACGAAACATGAACAAATAGGACTTGTGTCTAGAATAATCATTATAATTTTGTGTTGAGATGCCATGGCTTTAAAAGAAGCAGTGGATGGCAATACTTACATTACACTGCACTTAGCCTATATTGAAGCTTGCACAGGTATATTAATTCAGTTGTTTAATTCATCTTTAGTGTAAAAACCCATGCTTGCTAACAAGATACCCAATAAGTCCTTATTTTGCACAACTGAAATGCTGTTGACCTGCAAACACAAAATCAGATCTTACAAAAAGTCTCCAGCTGTGCCACTGGGAATTTCGAGGACCTAGACAAGCCAGACTTTGGCCATATGGGGATGGACAATGTTTAGTAAGGTTAAAAAACATAGGCTAAGCTTTTAAATAATGTAAAACGGGAAAGTTGAAAGAATAGTTTTTTCTGCTCCCAAGAAACAAGAATGCTTAAGGCTAATCTGGTCCAATGGCTGGACTGCAAAACATGGGAGACTTACTTTTGGGAGTCAAAGAAATGGATAAAACGCTTAAGTGAAGATTTTGCACAGATGTTGGGACTTAAGAAGTTTCCAACTTGTATTGTTCAAGGCAGATCAGTCACGTTTCACACAGATATCATTAGGGAGCTTTTAGGAACATTGGCTTCACTTCTAAAAAGTCTATGAAAACTGTTCAGCCGGATCTCACAGGTTTTATTAATTCTGTGAGTAAAATCATGTTGGTGAGGGACAATTTGTGCTAGAACACAGTCAGGGATGCCACCAGCTAAGCAACCTGGTCTAGTGGCAGGTGTCCCTGCCCATGGCAGTGTGTTGGAACAAGATGAGATTTGAGGTTCCCTCCCAACGTGAGCCATTCTAGGAGTCTATGACTTGTCATTGTTAATAATGGACCATTCCTCCTTGATGTTGTGCTTGTTGCTCTCCTTAGAGGTGAGACTCAGAGTCTGGTTCCTTCTGCTGTCATGCTCCCAATGAGCTCAATTTTAAAAGGGGTTTATTTCTATTTTGAGTGGAGTAAGAGAAGGCTTGCTCCCTTGCTGTGGGAGGTGCTCGAGTTGAAAGAAGGGAAGCACTCTGTGGCCTGCACAGCTGTGCTGTACCACCTGCTGCAACCTGGGAGAGGATTTCAGCCTCTGGACTTGCAAACTTGGCTTCATATTCGCTTCAACGCAGTACTTAAAAATAAAAGAGAAAATAGAGAAGAATGTTCAGAAAAGTCAACTTAGCTTTAAATAAATCACTTACATTAGCCACCAGTCTTCAAAATTTTAATGTACTTAGAACACACACTGTAGCATTTATCACGTGCAACACTTGAAGGGCTGGTCTGTATAACCCAGCACAGATTTTATGCCAGGGCAACACCCCATGTTTTGCCAGTGTAATATAACAATAGTAAGTCATATGACAACTGGATTACACACAGTTCTGAGAATCAGGATGCCTTTAGAGGCAATTTTTTCCCTCATTCTTACATAACTGCAGTCTAGAAGCATTGTCACTTCAACATAATGCTATTCATATAGTAAAAGCAGTGCAACTTCTTCATGGTAACTAATCTTTAGGTATGTAAGTTTAAGGCAGACATGACCAACTGTTGTCCCAAGGCTATGTTAGTTTGCACAATGTGTTGTTTTTCTGGTGCCAGTTTTGCTGATCAGTGAATGTGTCCACCAAGGATATTGTGGGAGAGGTGTGTGTGTGTGTAAGGCACATGTAACTATGGGTGTGGATTGCATCTGGTTAAGGTTTACTATTCCATCACAGATCTATATATATCAACCTGGAGATAAAAGTGGCCCCTAACAAAGCAAAACTGGTCACCCCTTCAGACCATTGTCCCAATGTATCTTCTCTGTACAGTCCTTGAGTACTGGTCCTTGAGTGGACTCAGTGTTTCCAAACCAAAATGATGCTATAATCATAAATGAGGGTGTATATTCACTTTTCCCCTATGTTTTCATACGGGCTGGTTTTGTCTCACAAATTCAGTATCCAGCTCTGTCTAAATAGATATTACATTATGGATGACTCCCAGAATGGATCAAATCATATACACAATCCTGCTGGCGCTTTTTCTGTTGATGTTTCCTTCAATGACTGAGACCCAACCCCATGTTTACCAGCTACTACTGATATTTAGTTCAGATATAAGTACTTGGTGTAAAGAATGGTCTGTCTTCTTTACCCAGCCAGGAGATTGACCTGTCAGCCCAGAGATTGGGGTTGACAGTGCCCTTTGTTGAGCTCTGATTACAACAGTGCTGGCAAAGCCACCGTTGTGTTTGGCACTTGTTGGTCTCTGATTTGCTCCACAGCGCTGTACACTGAAATGAAAAACATCTGGTCAGCTCACACGCTCTGTTTAGACTGGTTACACAAATGCATGAGATTATGCAACCCAGACCTGCGATCCTATTTCTCCCTCTTCTGAAGCATTTCATATTTTGTCTTTAATCACATCGGACAGCCAGCTGGCTGGTTTCCAGGTGGCCTTTCTCAGATGGCAAGCCTCGCTGCTTGACCGTCAGCACAGGTCAGCCTGCCACCACCTCGCTGTTTTCCTTGTGTCTTCCCTGCTTCCCTTCCCATGAAACCCAGCAGTGGGAGCTTATGCCAACATACCATCTGTGGAAGTTGGTGGAGTTCTTGAAGTGCAAGGAGGTTGTTCAGGCAGTGTGTTGAGCTTGCTTGCTTCTCGTGTTCCTCCTGTCTGACAGTGTGGGCCTTCCAGCAGGCAGGGCAGAGCTGATAACCCCCAGCCCCCAGCTCAAGGCAAGGCTGCCTGTTCCCTAACACTGGCAGGAGATGATGCACCTGGGGGAAGGAGTACAGTGAACCATAACAGGAGCTCAAAACAGGATTTCTGATGGCTTTGTTCTTATTATCCTCTTTGATGACAAATGGCTCAAACATGCATTTCGCCAAGCTGCCTCTTCAGCTCCTGAGTTAGGAGGTTTCCTGAGCAGAGCATTTATGAAAAGCTCAACACTGGAAAATGGCAGTGCTATCCAACTGGCTCCCCACCAGGCTCACGGCAGCTGAAAATCATGTTTAGTAGCTTAAGCTCAGTAAGTCCAGCTTTTAATTAAAACACATAATTTAATGTTAGAGACCTCATTCTCGAAGAAGGGTACCATTATAAATGCCCACATCTCACCTGGATTGCTGAAAATTGGCATATTGCCTCTATTACGTTAGAGATAGAAAACCCAATCTGACTTATCACTGTAACCATTTGCCAAGCAGACACAGGCACTGTCTTCATCCCAGATACAAAAATACGAACAAACGGTCATTGGAGTTGACTTATTTTACATGTAAGGTGATGCAACATCCCCAGTGTGACCACAGGAAGAGCTGTGGATTCTGAGCCCCCACACTGTCGCATTGAATCATGGCCAGGCTGCCTGCAAAAAGCTGAGTGGGGACAGGGGTAAGTGGGCTGTCCCAAACGCTGTCTCTAGAGGCTCCCCCAAAGTGCTGTCATCATCTATGGCATCTGATCAGAATTTCTCCTTCTTTGTATATGTGTGTTCCTGTGTTTGCACATAAATAAAAAGCAGGTTAATGAGCAAAAACAATTAGTGCCCCTTTTCGCAGGAGCCCATGCTGGTTTTCTCCACTGCCCAGTTCACGCCTCCTTTATAAGTATTTCCTCTTTATCCTGCAGTAGACTTTGCTATAATCCTGGGCTTCACCAGCTGAGACTGAGGAATGGCTTCTTTAATTTGCTTGGAAGTGGTCCAGTCTTTGGAGTCTGGATAGCTCTGGTTCATATCTTAATAATTTTCATGCCTTTGCATGAATTTTTAAAATAGGAAATACCCCGGTGAGCCCCTGGACCTTACTCTCTTGGCTGGCAACTTCCCATCTCCATTAAGGCAGCCAGAGAGATCTCATTCTGCAAACCACAAGAACCTCCTCTTCCACTCAGGGAGAGGAGCCGGGGTTTTAGCTGGGAGGTGCGTGCACAGACGTGTGTGCACAAGTGGAGGCACGCACTGCTTGATTCACTATTCCTCTCGTCCCCCTTTCACCTATTTGTGTCCTCTGAAGGATCAGGTTACCTTGCCAGTGGAAATATATGAGCTCGCTGTGTGATATAGCATAACTGCAACAGCAGATCATATAATTTTCCCCCGAAGGCTTGTTGCAGACTATGTCGAGTCATTTGTATTTATGACAGCTTGGGGGTGATTTAGTACGACCTCACTTTGATAAAAGCCATTTAGAGCTCATAAATATGGGTGACACACTGCCTTCTCGGCTGGGATTTTAAATGGAGAGCTGCATTTGCATTCCCATTGAGCTTTTATTGTTTAGGGGGTAAGGATAGGTATTGTAAGAGAGCTTCAGTGGATCGATGCCGCGTTTGTCCCTGCTGGGTCCCTCGTGGGCTGCTGAGGCGGCGCTCCGCAGCACCCGCACACAATCTCACCTGCGCAGGTGTCACGAACAGCCGCTCACACACACAGTCCATGCACGAACCGGAGACAGAGAGGTGAGAGGGGTTCTCTGCGTGCAATTCTGAGGCGTTTAATGGCAACACCCCAAAGAGAACACAAGCAAGAAAGAATCACAACCGAACACCTGCACCCCTTTTATCCCGAAAACTGCCAGAGGCGGGCAGAGCAGCCAAAACCAAAGGTCTGAGGGCTAGGGGGCAGGTTGAATGGCATAATCGGGGCCAATGGGAAAAGGGATGGGAGGGGGGGAGAGGGCCAGTGACCAGCAGGAGCTAGACAAAGGGAGAACTTTCTAGCACAGTGTTGTAAGGAGAGTTCACTTTTAGGGCAACTTGGGGGGTGTAAAGTGGACTTAGCCACCGCAGCAGATGGGAAGGCATGAGATAAAACAGGAAACAGAATGAGTGTGCAAAAAGCAAAAAGGCCCTTGAGGAACGAAGGATGATGCTGTGCTTAGAGTACCCCTAGCTTGAAGTGCCCATGGTGCCCTTTCCTCCCTACATCTCCTCCTGGGCATGGGGCAAGGTGAGGTTCTGCTCATCCCGAATGGGTCAGTCGGTGCAGGAAGGGGATTCTTCACTTTGGGGGCAACATGGATTTAGCATTGAATAATAATAATGATAATGATAATAATAATAATAATAATAATAATCTTCTGTGTGCCAGAAGGGTTTGTTTTTTTTTTTTTTAGCTTGGGTCTTGCTGCAGTGTGCTGTAATTTTTATTTAATTTCAAGGAGCCATTTACCAAATATATTTATATTCTGTGCCCAGATTTATAAGGAAGTTGGCAATTTATGGACAACAAAAAAAGATACTTAAGCCAAACATAGAGTTGTCAGATTTTATGCACTGTGCTTAAATTCATCATTGATGGAAGCAAGTAGGAAGATTGTTCTTGAATTTTATTTTTTTTCCATAATTTGTGGTGCCCAAAGGAATCTAAGCATCAGAACCCATTGAATTTCCCACAGAGATGAAGCCTTTTTTTAAAAAATAAGGAATCAAAAGATGAAGCAGTTCTCAGTAGTCACTGGCAGAGGCAGGACCTGAGCCTAGGTGGGGATCTTGACCATCAGGCCACCAAGCTATTGGCTCCCTGCAGCCATGAATTGTCCTGGTTTTCCTTTCCCTTACACTAGCAGTGTGGGTCAGTAGGAATACTGGAACCTGTTCTTGGTGGCTGGAGACTTATCTAACACATTCTTGGTTAGTCTTTAATGGTGTAATTACTCACTGGAGGTAGATGAGGACCACGATACTCCGTTTTGTATGTAAACATATCCTGTTCATTGCTTTGGTGCTTAGGGCTGAGGGTTACCAAATTAAACTCACCCAAGTCTCTTTAAGAGTAACCTATACGTACACCTTTTCAGAGCTTTATATGTGTAAATGCTTTATAATTTGGTTTAAAAGCCTGAACAATATCACTGCTGAAAATTACCTCTGAAATCTGTATAGAAAATGTATTTTACCACACACCTGTACATTTGAAATATATCAGAAAGATTTAAGCTGTTCAGCTGTTAAGCTCTTTTTAAGCTTTTTGGAGTGTTGTTTATGAATTATAGGGATTTTTTTGAACATTATTTTTATTTTTGATGTCTAACAGGATAAAGCTGTCACAAAAGCAAAATAAATCTTACCCACCTTTCAAATCAATCTTATGGTGCAATATATCATTAGAATGATGTACCCAATTATTTAATTTTATCCATAAACTAATCAATTAACCACGTTGGAATTATTGTTGTCCTCTGGGTTGGATAATGTTTACAGGTTGCACCTGTCAGTTCAGTTTGATGTTTACAGCAGCAAACCCAAGGCTTCCCTTTAACCATTTTATTACCAAAAATTATTTGTGTTGCAACCTGATTATCCTTTATATAGACTTAAGGAGTCTTCAGAATTGCTTGTGGGTGGTGGTGGACCAGCACTGCCCAGGGACTGATTCAGAGGTGGAGTTGAATATAAAGGAAGGTGCTGGGGCTGCAGCCTGGTTCTGCTTTAGCCTCTGCTGGCCCACGGACGCCATGTGGAACAGCCACACCTGTCCCCCCACTGCTCCCATCACTGGGGCTCCCACCTAAAATCCAGGCAACAGAATCCAGAGGAATTAAAAGGCAGTGTGCTTTTCATTAAGCAAATGAAAAGAAAATCACAGTCCCTGCCCTGAAGATTGTACACTGTAATCAATGGCAGCATTAATGGGAAACTTCAGTGCACTCTGAGGAACAGTAAAACATGCATGATGGGACCCTGAAGATGAGACAACCAGTAAACTACTTACTCTGCTTCAGCTTCATTAGCCATTAAAGCAGGGTAATGGCACTTACCTTACCTCGACAGAGATTAGTTAGTCATCACCAGCACAAAGTTATGGAGGGAAAAATGGAAAAAGAAAAAAAAAAGAGACATCCTGCAGATTCTTGTCCTAGTGATGCTGGCAGCAGGTGAGGGTGGGACCCAGGTCGTGCCACATGGTTCTGGTGGCCAGGCTGGTTCTGGTGGGCAGGGATGCTCATGCATGGCCTCTTGACCTGCAAGAGCAGCATTCTTGGGTGTGTGCAAGTGCTGGGCTGCACTAGCACATGCCTTCAGTTGTGCTTTATGATCCCTTTGGGTCCCTCCAATGCAGGATATGCCGTGATTCTATGATTCTCAGCAGGAGGGAAAGGAAAGAATTGATTTGGCCACCCTGACCTTTCGCATTTGGGGCTCAAGTGTGGTGCAGCTCCCGAGTGAGCCTGCTCAGAGACCACTGATGGCCACCCTGCTCTGTCTAGAGCCCCACATGGCTGAAACCTCTCTTGTTGATCTGTGCCATGGGACCTCTCCATGGATGACAAAACAGAGGCAAGGAGCAGAGGTGACACTGCTGTGTGGGCAGGGTTGTGCAACACCTGTCCACACCATGCCTGGTGTCAGCCACTGCCATTTATTTTTATAAACATTTTTATTAAAGTAGGTCCTAGAGCAAACAGACCTCTCAGTGTGGCTTTCTTCATTAAATGAGCTGATTTGGTCTCTGCTGACTCAAAAAGCCAATCAACAAGCCCCCTGAATCTTTGATCCATTTTTCTACTTTGCTGTTTTCTAAAGACTCAATTTCCTCTCCTGTCATGCTTTTGAGAGGGGGAAAATACAGACTAGTCCCCCAGTTATAATACAATTATTTAGTGCAAGGGAATTTTTTTTTTTCACTTGAATAAATTAGTTGTTAATTAAAGCTTTTTGATGTAGTGCAAAAGGAGTTATATTTGATATCAACAGCTGTATACTGTTTGATTTATAGTCCTTTGGGGTGTTGGTTACAGCGATCCATTTCTCCCCCTTCCCCCACAAAACACACACATACACTCACTTCAAAGACCATTAACTGGTACTGTGTTTTCAATTAGAAGGAGAGTATTTTTGCTGTTGTTTTCACTTTTCTATGCATCACCTGAAAACAAGAAAGCAATGTTTCATCACCTTGGCCATTTTCCCCAGCCAGAAGTCCTGTACCAGTGGCAGTGAGGACAGTTGTGACACTGACGGGATAAAGACTCTGCTTGAGCTGATGGGTTGATCCTGGATGTGCTTCCCTAGCTTAGCACATTACAACTGCAAATAGGAGCCACTGGCAGAGGATTTCCTCTGATTTCCACTTCAAGCAGGTTAAATTCCCACTGTGGAAAATGAGCCAAGCTTCCAGGTAATGCAGGAAGTGTTTGGAAGCTGTAAGATACCTCTGGGTGGAAGTATCACTGTAGTCTCCCATCTATGCAGAATTAGGGACCTGGGTGAATTTAAGCAGTTTGGGTTTGATTTCCAGATGGGAAATTAGAGAAAGCAATAGAAAATGTTGGTAAAGGCTCTGGGTGATATAAAATTTCTTCTAATCCTCTCCAAAGAGTAGATTAATCCACTGTACATTTGGGGCTCTCACTTGATTGATTTGCCTATGCCTAATTTCTCAGAAATTACTTGACAGTAATCTGCTTAGCTATGACTGTTTCACACCAGGGCAGAGACCATATGCCAGGGGTGTTTCCAGGAGGATGTGGCATCTCAGAGGATTGTCACATAATCCCTTGTCTCCCCTTCCTCATCAATGAGGCAAAGAACAACCTTTAGGAAAGGACTGGTGGCTTTTGGCAGTTTAACGTGGCAGTCACACACAGGTTAAGGAGGAGATTTTCCATACATGGTGCTGTTTTCACTCAGTTCCCAGCACTGTGTTTTTTATCTCCAATGGAAGTGGCTGAGCAGAAATTCTTCATGCTGTTTTGTATTTGGACATCTGTGACTGGGAAATGGCAGTGGCACTTCCTGGTCTTGTAGAATAACACTTAGGGCACAATTTAGAGATGATCCAAGCTCAGCTGAGCAAAGTAATAGGATCAGCTTCCTGTGCAGACAGAGAGAGCCCTGCTTCTCCAAGAATCCCTATCCCAGGCAGGGTTGTCCTACTGCTGCCATTTAATTTGCTTTAATCTGATGGAGGGGGGGAATGGTTCTTAATTAATTGCCTTCTACTCCAGGCTCAAGAGGAAAACCTGCTTTGGAACAATTTAATGCAATCAAAATCTGCAGGTTGGGAGGCTGCTGGCAGAGTTCCCTGTTTGTGAGTAAATGAGTGCACATTCCCATCTCTCAAGGATGGGTGAGACATTTCTGAAAGAGTCGCTGGAGGTGTGGACTTTTGGTGAACATGAAGAACTGGAAAGTAGAGTGGTTTTGTCCTGTTCCCTGCTTTTCCCAAGGGAGCACGGCTGTCACTGTGGCCTTGAATCTTATTGTACTAGTTTGAAAACAAACCAGTGGGAGGCACCAAGTCAGAATAACAATTTAATGGAAATTAAAGAAAAAGGGGAAAAAAAAGGTAAAAGAAAACACTGTCAAACTGACAGAGTCAAGGTACAACCTGACACCCTGTTAATGGTGGCTGCAGTCCTCTGAAGCAGTGATCCTGTAGTAAAACAGTCTGCTCTTCCTCAGGAAGTCCAGTGATGGCTGTGTAGCTCCTGTCCTCTGGAAATCCAGTGGGAAGCCCGTGTCTCTGGTGTTCAGCCTCAGATTATATCCACGATGGGATGCTTGGTTCCTCCCTCTGGGTGGAGCATCTCACAATGGGGTGATGAGTCATGAGGCAAAGTGTTGATGAGGCTCATTAACAGAAGATAGTCCGGAGGGAGTTATCTCTGAGTCAGGCGGCAGGACAATGATGGGCAATTAATAGAAAGATAGTCTGGGGGGAGGAGGCAAGGAAACACTGCCCCACCTGATTTCAACGGCTGATGGGGATGGTAATAGAATACACTGCAACCCAGGACACTTATCCATAACTGTTGAGTGTGAATCAAATTTGAAGGAACCAGAGGATGGTGGAGAACATTGTGTTGCAGAGGATGGTTGGAGAGGAACAGAGCTGCCCATGACATCTACCTCCCTCTCTCTCTCTCTCTGAGAACTAGAATCATTTTTCCCTTCCTTCTCCCTCTTCAGTAGCGATGGAATTCCAAGTAGGCAGCAATTCCTGCCTACTTAACCCAGTTTCTGGAGTCCCACATGTATTCCATCATTATTAGTACTTTTCAGGTATGCTTATGTGAAGCTTTGTACAGCTGTAAATTGTGGAGTTTCCAGGAGGGGTTCTAGGCCACTGAGATTGGGAGCAGACTTGGGAAATGCCTTTTCATTTAGATGTGATGGTGATTACTTTCCATTTTGACTATTACATTACTTGTTCCAATGACCTGTTCTGGGAAGAGCTTATTTATCTAAGGATCAATTTGATATTCTAGTTCTCAGGGCCATAAAAAAAGTGTTTTTCTGAATTGCTCAGACACTTTCTACTTGTTCTACAACATGTTGTTTTAGAAGAACCTATAGAAATACACTCTTT
>NW_008239109.1:314977-317472 GCF_000691975.1 Corvus brachyrhynchos
GTGCTTAAATTAATTCGATAGTGGAGGAAAAAAGGGATTGTTCATGAGGAGTTTGATTTACGTAGCAGTTATTTCACAACTTTTATCTATGTTCAGCTTTGAGTTTAGTTGAAGAGTGAACAAAGAGTGCTTCTTGAATGAGGAAATTAAAATTTTCAATATATATGGAAGAAAATACTTACTTTCAGTTGTGTGCATGCCACCCTGCCGGAAACCAGGATGGATATCTTATGGATATCTGAGTTTGTCTCATTTTTGCATTAATAATTGAGAACTTTGAACAAAAAATATCTGGCTTTAAGTTAAGAAAAAGCAGTATGTGCTCAAGAACTGGAATAACGTGTTTGCCAAGGATACAGGTTTGTGAAGCGATCAAAACTTATTTAAGTTTCAAAGGGTGAAAAAAGATAACCAGCATGAGAGGAGTGAAGGAAAAACAAGAAGAAAGGGCGTAAATGTCAGCAAGGAAGACAGCTTTAGCCCAAGGCAAGTGCCAGAGAGGACTTGACCATTAAGGGTCACTAAGGGAGCTGGTGAAAAAGTGTCAGTGTGGTGGGGAAGGTGGCAGGGGGGATCACAGAGAGGGCCAGGGAGGGGCAAACAGGACTGGGGAAGAGAAACCCTACAGCCAGAAGTAGGTCAAACTGCGCGAAACCATTTCTGCACAAAGCGTTGGATGGATTTACCTGCGGAGAATAACTTTGGGTCTATGTGCAGCATCCAGCTCTGGGGTCCCCAGCACAGGAAGAACATGGACCTGTTGGAGCAAGTCCAGAGGAGGCCACCAAGATGGTCAGAGGGTTGAGGCACCTCTGCAATCAGGAAAGGCTGAGAGAATTGGGATTGTTTAGCCTGGAGAAGAGGCTGACCTAGTTGTGGCCTGGCAGTACCTGAAGGTGTCCTGCAAGAAAGATGGAGAGAGACTATTTACGAGGGCTTGGAGTGACAAGTAAAGGGTGAATGACTTCACACTGACAGAGAATAGGTTCAGACTGGATGTTAGGAAGAAATTCTTGGCTGTGAGGGGGGTGAGGCCCTGGGACAGGCTGCCCAGAGAAGCTGTGGCTGCCCCATCCCTGGAAGTGTTCAAACTCAGGTTGCATGGGGCTCAGAGCACCTGGTATAGTGAAAGATGTCCCTGCTCACAGCAGGGGGTTGAACTGGATGATTTTTAAGGTTTCTTTCTACCCAGGCCACTCCTTGCTTTTCCCTTTCCCTAATAAACAGCAGAAGCAGTTGGTACAGGGACAGTGACAGGGCAGTGGCAGTTGGGTAAGTATTTGGGTAATTTAATACAACCCACTGTAATGTGATTTCACAGAGTTTTGGAGACCACCTTGTTTTCTTATCAATGAAGACCAGCAGTTTTACATTCCTAGCATTTTCCATTATCAAAGTTTCTCATAGGTTCTTTATTTCTGTGGCTTTTTTTAAAACAAGCAGTAATATCTCTATTGTTTGAAAAAGAACCTTTGAATTTTGGCAGGGACAAAAGCCCTGCAGCCGAAGACATGCCTTTCCCTGCTCCCATGAACTTCCCCTCTGTTCTGGCTGAGTTATGAGCTGTGTAAGGTCAACATTCCCCATTTCTGCCTTGTATTTCTCAGGAAAGTTTTGGCAGCAGGTCAGAATAATAACTGAACGCGAATCTTCCGCAGACCTGGGCCCAGAGTGCTGCCAAAGCAAAAATAGCAACAAGAGAAATCCCTCAGGGCTTGTGGGGCAGGTGGAATTGGTGCATCACCCCCTGCAATTTCCCACTAGCAGCAGTTGTAGCAAGTCCTGCCAACCCAAGCAGTGTGCACCTCCGGTGATCCTCGATGAGGGAAAGGATGGGTCCACTTTTGGACAGAGCTCACTGTGCTCAGGCTGTAGAATCAAACAGCAAAAGAGTTAGGAAGTGTTGGCTTCATCCCTGTGGGCCCAACTATGATGTTGGCTGGGGCACATACATGTTAATCCCACAGTGACATGTCATTCTTATCATGTGAGGGAGTGCTTCGTTCACGCTGCTGGAGAGACACTCACTCAAGCAGAAAATAAGTTCACACAAATAGCTGAGAAAGTGGTGAAATTCCTGGTTTTTGACACTTGCAGCGCAAACATATTTCTTATTGCAGTGGCCAGTGTAGTAAACACAGAGAAATTGTGTACATCTATATATATATATGTGTACACATGTTGGATGACAGACATCTGGATGGCCATGCAGCATCACCGTGTGGGACATATGCATGCTTAGACTTATAAAAATAGAAAATTTGTTTTGCAGCAGTACAACGCAGAGCAGCAGCAGAATCCCAGCCTTTTTTTTCTTCTTTTCTTTTTCTTTTTTTGCTTTCTTCAGAGGGAAATCTAGTAAAAAATGCATATTTGCTGACAAACACACAAGAAAACTCCACATTTGCATACACGCACGAGGTGCCAGTGCATTGGTGACGCTTGTCAAGCAGAGGCTGCTGCATGCATCTGCATTTGCTCCCATACAACCGTTT
>NW_008239109.1:317500-329814 GCF_000691975.1 Corvus brachyrhynchos
CCCCCTCCCCGCCCCTTCCCCGGAGCTGTGTGTTCCGTTCCTGACAATGCACGGCCGCGTTGCTTGTTGGAGTGCCTGTCATTAAGCAATGCGCTGATTATTCTGGCAGCTCCGCTACTCAAGTCCCCATGGACAGAGTCAGACATGGAGAGAATTGAATTTCGCCAAGGATGGGACTAAAGGTCGTTCCATGCAGTGGACAGCTGTGTCTAGTCAAATCGAAACTATTGCTCCAAGTGTTACCAACAGAATAGCTGATAGCTCTGTTGTCAGTTCATTTACACTTGCATCCTGTTACAAATTAAACTGAAATTGTGGTGTGCTGAAGGAGCAGAAAGTCGGTTTTCTGCCAAGTGACAATTCCTTATATCACCAATTTACAAGTGCAGCCGCTATAGATCATTGCTAAGGGTTTTTGTGATTTCCAGAGATGAAGATTTAGGATTCTGATTTTTCTGCCATGGGCAAAATTCCCATTAGCACCTGCTCTCATCTTCTAATCCCATAGGTTGAAAAGGAAATGCAAAGCTCTGGTAACTGGCCTCTTTTCTCAGCTCCGTTCACAAAGAATACCATAAAATACAGAATTGTTTCATGACTTTTCCCACTTTCCAAGCTTTATTTCTTTTCTCTTTTTTCTTTTTCCTTTCTTTTTCATTTTCTTTTTCTTTTTCCTTTTCCTTTTCCTTTTCTTCTTTACTTTTTCTTGTTTTCCTTTCTCTTTTTTATTTTTCTTCTTTTTTTCTTTCTTCCTTTTTCTTCTTCTTGTTATTCGCCTGTTTCTTTTCCTTTTCTTTTCACATGTCCTTTTTTTCTCTTTTTTCCCTTTATATTTGCTTTTTTTTCCACAATTAGGAAAAAAGCTATGAAAATAGCTTGACACAATGAAAGCTATGAAAAACTGTGATTCTGCTACAAACTCCTGCACTGAGGCAGGGTGTAGCAGCAAGAGAAGCTTAAGAGCACTGATTATATGCCAGTATTCATCTCAGCCCAGCCCCATGTCTTCCCCTGAAACACTCCTAAATCTCTCCATCAGCAAGACAGAAAAATGCCTTCTGAGCAGAAACACAGCCTCTCCCAGGATCCTCAATGGGTCCTAGCAACTAAGCTGAAAGCCTGGGACTTGACCACGTTTGGAATAAACTTGCCCAAAAACATCAATGCTAATTAGCTCATGTTATGAATGGATTAAGTGAGACACCAGCTGCAATGGGGCATTTTGATTTGGGTTGTGCCTGGGTAATTAGATGCACATAAGCTGGCTGGGGAGCTGTCAGTCAGCAAGCAGCAGCTCTCTTTGCTGTGCTAGGAAGAAGAGCTTTTCTGTGTCCCATCATCTGTTTTGCTGTGAGCCTTTGGGTGATGTACCAGTAATCAAGCACAGCGTTGAGCATGAACTGAAACCCTCCCCTGAGCCACAGACATGCAGCTCAGTGACTTCAGAAACTCGCTCCTCATGCAGCTGAGCAGCACTATTTTATTTATAATGCAAAATACTCCTCGTATGGTGGCTGTTAATGTTAATGCCATCCTTCCCTTTGATTTGTGCCTGCTTTCCCCTGATTTCTAAACTGTCATTGGTGCTTGGAACAGAGTTTGGGGGAAAACATGAAATTGCCGTGAAATGACCTAGAACAGTACTGACCATAGAAAAGTATGCAAAATAGAATTTATAGATGAGTGAATACATGCAAATCATAGAGTCATAGAATGGCCTGGGTAGGGAGGGACCTTAAAGCTCGTCTTGTTCCAAACTCCCTGCCATGGGCAAGGACACCTCTCACTATCCCAGGTTGCTCCAAGGCCTGTCCATCCTGGCCTTGGAAACTTCCAGGGATGGGGCAGCCACAGCTTCTCTGGCAACCTGTGCCAGGGCCTCACCACTCTCACAGGGAACATTTCTTTTTCAATATCTAATTTTAACCTACTCTCTTCCTGGTGTTGTGATCTGTGGTCTAGCTGGACTAGTGGTTCTGGGCTCCCTTTCTAACTGGTGAAGAGAAATAGGTAACTCCAGGGAGATCCACCTATTTCAGACATCATCTGTTTGAAGGAGAGGATTCATGATGAAGAACCCCCAATGATTTGTTTAGATGAAGTTGTCTGGTTTTCAGACCTCTATTTTAATAGACAAAACAGGAGACAAATCCTGCTTTTCCTCCCAAATCTGAAGCTTCCATGAGAATAAAACATCTAGATAGCAACTTTCTCAAATGTGAAGAAAAGCAGAAAGTAAAAAGGTGGCTTGACTGCTCCTGACATGGAGCCTTTATCAGCTCCATAAATAAAGGACATATGCATGTAATGGCTGACTGCATCTCAGATTGCAATACCAATGTTTAAAAGCCTGCTGACAGAGCATCTGCTTATTTCATTACTCCTCCAATGTCTTTGCAGGTAAGTCATGCATTATACAGTATCATCTCTAGCAAAGCATGAACAGAGGGGACAGAATGGAAAAATTCTGGATAGTCCATCATTTTCCCTTGCCATCCAGGAGAGGGTAACATAATGATATATTCACTTAATAGGCAGAATTAGCAAAATAAAGTTATATTTTTAGTGAACTAGGATTTGCAGTTTTTTAAAAGAAATGAGAATGACTCTATCTTATTACTTTGTGATTTGGCTGCATGCACAGCAGAACAAAGATCATTTTCAGTAAACTCCCCCTCAGAAAACATGCTGAGGGGCTCAGTATTAGTCAGGTGAAAAAGGAAGTGTCATGCTTGACTGGAAAACGTACAGTGGTGAGTTGAAAGAGCTTATGGTGAGCTTTGACACTGCTAGAGTATTTTGAGGAGCACAGGTACAAACTCAGCCTGGCCCTGACTGTAACCTAATCTGTCCTGTGTTATCACCAGTAGTGTGTCAGAGGGTTAGTGGTCCCACTCTATTAAATTTTCCCTTTAGAAGCAAAATTTGGTACTGAGTTTGTAAAATGTGAGAAGAAGAACAAATATCTCCCCAGATAGTTTTTTCAATCTACAAGTCCATGTTAACCTCATGCTGTGTCCTTCTGCTGCATATCCCAAATGCTTCCTCTGGTTGTTGTTGACTAAAAATATTGGATCTCAATGCCATTTTTTTCTTAGTAAGAGGTGATTTTCTCAGCCATGAATGCCTACTGGCCTGCATGTCTCTGTCTTGGCTCAGGTGAGTCCATAATCCAGCATTCCCAAGCACCCAGGCACGTAAACCTGAGGGTATCCAGTGGCTTTCCTTGCAATTCTGCCTCCTGCCCTGGCCATGTGCTTTTGAGCCAATATCCACATGAGTCTGCTGTGTTTGTTTGGGTATCTACTGGGTTGTTTACAGGAGAAGACCCAACCCAAAAGCAGTTTTGTCACTGAAGGAAGGGGCCTGAAGAGAGGATCCACAGTGCCATGTAATGCTGTGATGGCATATTATTGATCAGTAAGGCATATTGACCAATCTACTACTACCAATATATTTTAGTATCTTTGGTGGGTGTTTGGCTTTGCTTTTGGGTGTGTGTGTGTGGCTTTGTTTTGTTTGTTTTTTTTTTTTTTTTCTGTCAGAGACAGTGAAGAGCTTTTAGACTTCAAGATTCTTATGCAAAATGAGTTTCTGAGCCTCTGTCCATTTGATACACACACACAAAAAAAAATTTAGAAGCTGCTCCTCCATCCAGCAGAGTAATGGATGAAGATGACAAAGAGAGCCATGGAAGCATCTTTCACTTCTGGAGTACAGGAGAATCTAGGCAGAAAAATAGTTTTAGCTTTATAAGCTTTCCTAATAAGCATCCATCACTGAGGAAATGCCATAAGATATTTTCTACAAGTATTCATTAGCTGTTGGGTTTTTATAAGCTTGGTTAGACTTTGTACACTTTCTCCCACCATCCTGTCATGTTTGCTCTTGACAAATATTCCAGCAAACATGTTTGCATGCGGAACTGTTTGTGGAGGCTGTAAATACTGGAGAATATTCCTGAATAGTGCCTTTAATATTCCCACTGAAAACCTGCTTCCAGAGATTGTAATGTCCCTCTGTTCAGGAGACAAACACCGCCGTGTCATGCAGACATTTAGCAGCCTGTGAACTGGGAAAAGATCAGGAAGAGTTTTTAGAAAAGAATTTGAAATACGTATTCTTAGGCAAACAGCAATATGCCAGTAGTTCACAAATCAACACGCTGAATATGTCAAATGCCTGTCTGTTCCCATTCTTGGGATTTAAGGTCATGAACAAGTTTTGAAAGCAAAACCAAATATTTTATTTGCTATTCTCCCCAGTTTCAATCTGTGGAAGAAAGGAAGTGTTTAAGAAAAAAATTTTAAAAATTTGTTCCCTTTAAAATAGCCTCCATAACATTGCTTCTTATTGACTGATCTCTAAATAAGAGACCCTTGCTCTTGACTCCTGTTCAGATGAATTACTCCTAAGGCTTTTCTTTTTGTGACAGCGATGAATTGGTCAATGTTTGTATTAAGCTTTTCTAAGTGCACTACTAAATGGGAAAAACTTCAACAATAAACAGGCTGACTGACTCAATGATACATTGAAAAGAGAGGAAGGTGTGTATTTTTAGACAGAAGAATCATTACGGAAATTGTCCAATTGCCATGCATTTGGAGAAGGACCACATGGAAAATGCTACAAATAGGTACCAGACATTAGCTGCTGTTCAATAAATGAGACTGTGCTCTGGGGAAAAAAAAAAACCCCAAACTCATCTCACCAATGCCTATCTTGTCCTAAGGCTTTCCTAGGATCTAAGTATTCCTGATAGTGTTGGAAGCAAAACCTTCAAGATTTCTTTAAAAATCCATTAAGTTCCTCTTTTCAGCATGACTGGCAAGTAAGTTTGGATAGTTTACCTTTCCCTTATATGAGAAAAATATATGGGCAATGAAAAATGGAAAGGGAAAGAATCCTCCTTGACCTTTGCATTGCTTTAGGTTTTCAATAACAAGACCAGTGTTGTTATTAAAAACTGAGTAAGGACAAATGAAATCCCAAGTTTTTCGCCTGTTTGCCACATCAGAGGCATACATGTGAAGGGCTGTTTCAGAAGAGGACAGATGGCATTTTCATGGTGTTCCTCTAAGTGGGTCTTAAGTTCTCCCTTCGGGTGGAAGTTCAACCCTCTGTGTTTTCAGTCCGACAGACATCAGGGCATGCTGGCAGTTCCAGGAGATAATTATAAGCTTTTGAAGTGCCAGGGACATCCCCACATCCATGGAAAACCTTGTGATATTGAACTGAAGGTGAGATTAGGGGCCTGCAGTGGTCTCCCAGCTCCAGTGCCGACTGGCTCCAACCCTCAGCAAAACTGCACTTCTCTGAGCTGTGCAAATGAGATAGCAGTATCTGTCTCACAGGGGGTGTTAAGAAGCTTAATTCATTAGTGTTTACAAAGTGTTTCTAGATCCTCAGATGTAAGGCTCTATAAACAGGCAAAGTATTACTAACTGCCAGCTTACACCAAACTGTAAAGTGAAAATAAGGATAGTGGGACGAAAGAGGTGCTGAATTTTATGGTGACCTGAACTGGTCTAGTGGCTGCAGGTTAAACAGTTTAAAGTCTGATTTCATATTACTATCATCTGAGAAATCTCCATTCATTTCTACTGGTGTAATATTTGACCTCCTGTTTACTTTGGGGAAAACAGGAGTCTGCAAGTGGGGCCTCCTACAGTAAAGAATAAATCAGAGGCTTAAATCAAGTGATTGCTCCTGAATATGTACCACGAGGTTGCATTGCTTTAAATGGAATGAGTCTTGCTTTACAGAATGTGGCTTCAATGGTGCTGTTCAATTTAAACCAAAGTATGTCAGAAAATCTACCCTGTACCTCTTTATAGCCAAGGAGAACTTGGTTCCAAAGTTTAGAGCATTTCAAAGCATATGGGTGGATATTTTTTGTTTGTATAGTTTAGTTTCATGGGGGTTTGTCCTCTTCATACAGTCCTGGCAGGAAAAACAGACCATTTCATTCAGTTTTTCCCACTTTCTGAATTTCCTGCAATGCCACTGCAATGTCATGCTTGGGATCCTACTTAACTTTTTGCTGGCATTTTGGAAGGTATCAGGAATAGGAGCAAGCTGGCTAACTTGTGCTGTTTGTACTTATAAGTCGTGTTTATTCATATTCATTTTTCTGCAAAGCCTAATTTTTTAGGACCATGCTCTCTAAAAGATTCCTTCAAAAATGATTCACAGTAATGGAAAGAAACTTACTTAGTGCTCTTTCACTCCTTAAAAAACACCACATTTTATGTTTTTCTGACTCAAACCACACTTTAAAAAGTAGTGGATACCCATTTCCCACTTGGCCTCCAAAGGGTGAAATCCTCATCTGGTACAAACTGGCACAGCTCTATTCAAATCAGACCAGCTACATTAATACTTTCCAGCTGAGGCTTCAGCCCTTAAAACGCCAGCAAGGAGAGCGAGTTTTGCACAGGATGGATTTTCGGGCTGGGTGGGAGGCTTTTCTGTGTAACTTAGCTATGTATCTAGGCTCAGAGCTGTGGGAAACTGTCTGTTTGACATCTGCAGCATACGCAGCAAATGCTTTGGCAGTTCGAGTTAATGCCTTTTGAATTCACAGGTTGTTTACTTTCAGCTTGAATGTGGATTTGCTTTCAGCCTCAGTGGGAAATCTAACACAAGAAGTAATAGGACCAGCCATCTGTCCAAAAAGCTATGAGAATTCGTGGTTTTGAACCAATAATGGACATCAGGGACAAGCTCACCCCACGTGTAATCTCTGGCAAATTATTGGCATGCTCCTTGGATTTCCGACCCGGGACCCAATCCCTCTGGTGCAGTGTGAGCGCACACAGACTTGGGAGAGGAAACCTGCAAAATGAGCATGGTCAACATCCCTTTCCAATGGTCGCTCCTACAAACAAGCATTTTTCCAGCTCTTTCTTCCTCTGCTCTGATTTACAACCCGTTTTGGCGAATAAACCATGCACCTGTGAAGCAGCGGCTCCATCGTCGCTGCAGCCCGTGCTCCTTGGGGAGCAGCAAACAGCACGAGTCAATGGGAACCCCCAACTCCTGCCAACATTTCCTGCAAGTAAATATCAATCCATGTGTTAGTCACAGGCCAGAGAATGGTGTAATAACTCGATTGATTGGGTCACTTTTTCTAAAAAGCTGAGGGCCAGATTTCTCAACTGTTCAGCACTCTTGAAAGAGTCCAGATTTTTTACTTTCAAGCCAAAAAGCTAAACCCATGTCTCTCTCCCACTGTGTAAACTCAGAAGCTGCACAAGAGCCAAGTTTTGAAAACAAGTATCAGGCATCCTGCAAAATCAGCAGGACACAGTGGGCAGATTTTACTAACAGCACAGCACGTGACAGGTAACGGAGCTGCTGCCCATTCATAGATGCAGATGTGAATGGGGACTTGGGCCTGCTACATTAGTCTTGCTCACCCACAAGAAGTACCATCACCTTCAGGGAGAAGATACTTAGCCTCTATGTACTGTGCTGTCCAGAAGGCTGTGCCCTTGTTTTGGAAGCCTCTGTGGTTTAAAATCGTGGTCACAGCTTTTCCTCTGATTTTATCCATTGCTTCTGTTGACCTGGATTAAATTATCCTTAAAAACAGGCTAAAAACATGAATCTTGGTCTCCAAACCACGTGGATGAGCTGAAGACCATTTCTTGAGTATTTAGTAAATAATAGGGAAGGCAGGGAAAAAGACAACAAGGAATCATTTGGGAAGAGCATCATTTGGTCTTTAACAGCAAAACGTTCACTGCATTGTGAAGTGAATCTCTGTGCTTTAAACTTTCCTGAGAGGAATGGCTCAGGAGAACAGGATATCTGGCAACAACCTTAGAAGCACACTAGCCTGATTTCAATCTGCCCTACACACTGATTTCAATCTGCCCTACACACTGAGCTGCAGTAACTCAGATACCCTGGTGTAAATCCAGCCAGAGGTCAAACCTAGTCCTGCAGCAGCCCTGTTTGTCCAGAGGACTTCATCAAAAACACACTGCATTCATTCCAGCAGCACCAGGCTATTTTACCTCAGTTACACCTGGATTTCCGAAAACTGGAGGGCACGGGATCATGTTCAGACTGTTTTCTTTCACTCTTCTCTGTCAAATCAGGGGTACTGCAGGTCGAGTGGGGAAATAAGAGTCTCTTCAAAGTCTTTTTTTTTTTGGTTTATTGATTCAATAGTATTTAATGACTAATAACCACCCTAGACTAACAGGCTCATTTGAACCGGGAATGCTGTGATCTCTCATGTTATTTAATGGCAGAATAGCCAGTTTACAGATAAGTAGTCTGCTTAAGGTGGGAGAACTCAAGGCTTGTAGTCTTTTCTTAGGGAAACTAGCTTCTTTTTCTGCTCATTTTCAGCGATCTTTCTCTGAAAGTTTCCCATAGAATCACAGAAGCTTTTTTCTTTACTTCCCTTGTACCTGTGCAGTCATGAGAACAAGGATGGCTTGAAATTAAACCAGCACAGTTCAACCTTCAAATCAAAAACTTAGGTTTTTCTTGGAACTGGAGGCAGATGAGCCAAAACACTGCATAAAAGAATAAGAAAGCAAGCTGGTTTTGTTGTATTTTTGGCATGGACAGTGGCTTTCAGAGATACTGGAAGTCATGCAAGAAGAGTATGTTCTTAAGAGACTTCTAGCCCTGCACTGAAGACTGAGGGCTTTAGATAAGCATCCGCGTGTGGGGATCTTTATCCAAAACAATCCACCCAAACTTTTGTAGTTCACCCATCACTAATACTGATTTCCTCCTCTGCATCTCTCTGTGCTGTTGCTCACACACACACAAGTTCTTCAGCGAATCCTAAAAGCTTTTCCTTGCCTGTAACAATTTAGTTGCCTCTTGGCCAAGATTTTCTCCTCCGTGAAGAAAAAGAATGTGATCGAAGTTCCCTGTGCTGCCCAAAGGATTTCCTCTCCTCAGCCTCACTGCACACACCGGGATTGTTTTCCTCCCCCTTCTCCTTAGCCACATCTTCTCTGCATTTTGCACTATTGTTTCCTTTTTTTTTCATTCCTGGAAAAATCCAACATCTCCCCCCACTTCCCCTGGCAACATGGGTGACACAGAGGGAGAAACCAGCACAGTGTCAGCAAGAGTTCAGCCCCGCAGCTGGGACCTGAACTTTCAGCGGTGGAGTACAGCGCTGGGTCACTGCACTAAAGCAAGCCAGATTGATACAAAGTGCTTGCTCGCCCTGGGAAGGGAAGCATCAGAAGCCAGTTGATAAAAATCTGAGCTATTGTGAGCTTATAGTGGCAAAGGCTGTTTTTCCTGGGAAAGATGACCATGGAATGTATATTTAGTGTCATGACCCCCAAAGTGATGCACTATTTGGTTTCTCTCTGCACTGAGGGGGGGATATTGCAAAGGGCAGCGTGGGTTTTAGAGCTGTTGAAAATGGAAATGGAGCGTGTGGACTCAACATGCTGCACACGGTGTGAAGTTTTCAGCTGTGAAGACCTGAACGATCACGTCTGCCAAGAGTTAATGTGCTTAGGAAAAGGATGCTAAAATATTCCTTCCCACTCCATTTTGCAACTGAGAACTTGCTAGCCTGTAATATCTTTTATTTATGGCACCTTTTGACTCAAAGGATCTGAAAGTGCCTCTCTCTGGGAGTCACTTCAATGATACCTGCAGGCAGAGGTGTTTCTCTGCAGATGACTCCAGCTGAGGTGTCAGGTCCTTCTTTGCCATGGACACATGTAAGGGACCCCCTCTGCCTTGCCAAATGCCAGCACTTAGCAGTAAGGGCTGGAGGGAAGAGCAGAAATCTGCCCCAAGTCTCAAGGATAGCAAAGAGAGGAAACAGACATATAAACGTTATGGAAGAGAGTATTGAAATGAGCAGTGGCTGGCTTTGGAGGCAGAAATTGGCAGGAAGCCTGGCCAATGCTGTATGATATCCTTATGCAAAGAACTTGGGACAGTGAAACCACAACTCAGAAGGGGCATTTGGTGGCTCCACCTGGATAATACTCCACTCAACCCAGCCAGATCCAGCTCTGCACTGAAGGCCTGGAGAAACTCCAGCCAGGACCCTACACAGGGTCCACATCCCAGTGGTAGAGGTGCTCCTGAGGGGACAGGCTGAGTTTAAATCCTCAAACTCACACATCCCTTTGTGAGTGCAGTCATGGCAGGACCTCTGCTTATTTTAAGTCCACTCCAGCGCCTGCCCATCAGCTGCTCCCCACGCAGCAGCTGTCAGTGGCTGGAGGACCAGCTCCTCCATGTGGCTCCCAGCAGCTCAAGGAGCGTCACCCAGTCCTCTGCTCCCCTCCCGTGCTATCCGTGAGGGCCAGGGAGGCAAAACTCAGACCCAGCTGATGGGTTACAATTCCAGCCCGTGATTTCTGCTTCATCCACAGCTGGGAGAGATTTTGCTGAGATACATACTAGGCAGCTGCTCAGGACACTGCTGTTTTGTCTGTACCACCCCAAGCATGCCGTCTGCCTGCCTGTCTGCCTCCAGCTCTGCCTCTGCGATCCCCATATCAAGACGGTTGCTCTGCTATTCCCTGAGGTGGCCAGAATGCGTTCGGCAAGAACCAGCCTTTTTTTGGCACTTCTGCTGGGTCTCCTGAGGGATTTGCCACAGGGAGGGAGTGCCCATCTGTTTCAGCGTCCCCTGAGTCCTGTGGCTTCCAAGGAGGCCTGATGTTTCTCAGTGGACAAAGCCATCCAGGCAGCCTCATGAAAAGCTCCAGGGACACCAGTGGCTGCGTATGGGGCTGTACGCTGCCCTGGGTCTCCAGCCAGGTTTTCAGATTAATACACTCATGCCTCCATGACAAAACCATCAGTTCATCTCTCCTCCCTCCATGTTCTTCCCAAGCCATCCCCAGAATAAGCATTATTATATTTTTTCTCCAAATCTCTTTCCTCCAGGCACCAGACAAGGTGTATTTGATAGCACTTTATCTCTGTCATGCATATGTCAGTGTCGGAAACTCTGGTTTAATAGGAGTCACATCACTGGCTTGAAGTTGGCTCTCTCGGGTCCTTTCCATGGAGAACATGTGTTTTGCCTCAGTCTATCTCTACTTTCCAACAAAAATTGACTCCTCCCTCCTCTGAGGAGGGGGCTGGGGTTAGCACAGAATCCCGGCGTGCAGAAGGGTTGTGTTGCCTGCTTTTAGCGCATCTCTCACTCTCTCTTCCTCTTCCTCAGAGAAGAGAATATTTGTCTTGTGTGTGCATATGAGGGGTTTGATTTTCCTGTTCTTGGTCCATTGAGTATTACATCATGTATCGCATACATTGGTGCCCCTTCCACACGTGCTGCTTTGGATTTGGAAGTGGGAATGGGAGGGAGCCTCCCCAGAATCATGGAATCATAGAATATCCAGAGTTGGTAGGGACTCACCAGGATTATCGAGTCCAGCTCCAAGAATCCCACCATGTGCCTAAGAGTGGTGTCCAAATGCTCTGGCAGCCTTGGTGCCATGAGTGCCCTAGGGAGCCTGTTCTAGTGCCTGGCCACCCTCTGGGGAAGGAAACCTTTTCCTAATATCCAGCCTATACCTTCTCTGACACAGCTTCACACTGTTCCCTCAGGTTCTGTCACCAGAGGGAAGGTGGCAAGCATATGGACAAGCCTTGTCTCTTTGGAAAAGCTAAGAGGGAAACAGGGAAGAAAAAAAACTTAAGAGGGAAAAAAAAAAAAAAAGAATAAATATTTGTGAGGAGGGCGTTTAAGAGGAGAGAAAAACAAATCAAAGCTGGTGCCAGGCTGGAACCAGCAGCTAGTTGCCAGCACAGCAGGCTGAGAAGTTGTTGGTGGAAGCTCTCAGTGCCATGTTTGGGTTGCTTAAAAAAAAATACAGTGTCCCTCCCTTGTTATTCTGCCTCTGCTTTCCTCCCGGCCCCACAAGCAGGAGGAGGGACTCGGCTGCCAAACGCAGGCTTGTGTTTGCAGCAATGCCAAGGATGCAAAGCATGTCCTGCCCTGTCACACGCGTGTGTGCACACGCCTGTGCGCCCACGAGCACCGCGCTTGGGCAGCTCCGAGCCGGAGCGGACCTGCCAGGAGCGCTGTGGGTGCAGGGGCTCCCCACTCCGGGGAGGTGCCAGGGCATTGGCAACCATGGCACGGTCCTTTCTGCCGATGCGAGAGAAGGAGGTGGGAGGGCCGGGGATGGAGGAGAAAGGGAGGGTGGAAGGTTGTAACGCTTGGCTGGAAAAATTTAGAGGAATACAAAGGAGAGCGCGATGAAAAGGGGTGGCGGCGGAGAGGGGGAAGGAGGCTGTGAACTGGCTGCTGTGGAGGTGGAAGGAGATTTATGTTTGCCCAGTGCTTT
>NW_008239109.1:330160-361123 GCF_000691975.1 Corvus brachyrhynchos
TCCCCTCCTTCTATTTTTTTATCAGGGGGGGTTTTTTTTTTTTTTTTTTTTTTTTTTTTTTTCTCCTAAGGAGGAAAATAAGACTCTCAGAGAGTTTTCTGATTGCTTCCCCGTTGCCCTTCCCCTCCTGGTCGCTTGTCCTCCTCCTGCTCTCATTGTACCCGTAAGGCTGCTGTTGTGGGTCTGTATCGTGATGCAAGGTTACTTGTAGGACACGAGTCTTTGCTGCAAGGTGCAGCGTTGCCTGCGTCGGTGTTTCCCTCCGTTTCTCATTTGCTGGGAGATGAGGCAACTTCCAAGCGGCTCCACGGCTCATCTCAGCGCCTGGCGGATGCAGTGGCGCTGTTTGGGTTGCAAAAGCCCCTTCCTGCAAAAACCTGTCTGGATGAAACAAGCAAGCAAGCAAACAAACAAACAAACAAGCATGTTCAAGGGCTGAAACTGAATCAGTTCGTGATGTTGGTTCATTTGCAAAAAACGGGCTGGAGTTTTGTGGTGATTTCTGTCTGAAAGGGAAGGGTTTGCCCTGTGCTGATCCCCTTGTCCTTCCATTTGCAGGCAAGGAAAAAATACTTAAAAACCCAAACCAAACCAAACTAAACCACCTCTTTTTTTTAACAGAGTTTTGATGGGGGTTTTTTTAATATTTTAAAAATTATAACCTTGCAGTAGTTCAGTAATCGAAGTTAAATGCAAAGAAATTTTCCCCCCACTCCACAGATGTTCCTTTTTGGATCATTTTGGAATTTGTATTTGAAGTTTTAGGTTTCCATTACAGAAACTAGAGACTGGAGAAAGGGAAAACCCCAGTCTCTGGTTTTGAAAACAGGTCTAGATCCTGTTATAATAGCAGTTTTAGCCGTCACATAGTCAGCAGGTCAAGTTCAAGGAGACCTTTCTAAAGCACGGGCAGAGCCTCATTAGCTTGCTGCATCTCAGAAGCTTGTGGATTATTGGGTTGTTAGCTTGGCCCATTTTGTAGTCTCAGGCGTGGGATGATCCCTGTGACCTCTTTCTCACCTGAAAACCATGCCCTAGTACACATCCAAACCACTTCAAACCTCACCTTTGGTCTCAGACATGTAGACCTGGTTTGGGAGCACCTACCCCTGCCCAGGCAAGGCCTTTTGGAAATACTGTGATAAATAGGGGGGAGTTCAGGCAGACTTAAAGGTGTTGACTAGAATGCTCCCCTCACTCTCTTCTTCTCACAGCTCCTCACAGATCAATAGTCCTTCCTCTGTGGAGGATCAAATGCTCTGTCCCAAATTAACGCTGTTGGGAGTGGCACTCATTTCTGAGGGGATGCCAGCAGGTTTTGTATGGAGTAGGATGACTACAGCAGCTGATCCCTTGCTCTTCCTCACCTCTCAGCTGTGCTTTGTACCCTGTATTTGCTGCAGTTCAACTTGGGCTTGCGCAGAGAAGGTGCTGCCATTTCTTCTTGCTCTTTTCCATTGTTGCAACTGCAGGGTGTGCAGTGCTTGGCCCAGGGAACCTTGGTTTCTTCTTCACCATGGAAATATCAACAAGAAATTTGGCCAAAGAACCTGGAGTGTGTTCTTGTACCTTCCACCCAATCCTCCCTGTTTTCTCTGAATAAAGGACATGAGTAAAACACACAGGTTTCTACAAACACATGTGCATGCTATTTGGTTTTTAGTTGTCTCTTTGGATGGCATGAGTTGAGCGTTTTAAATACCTTCCCCACCCAGGGCACACACCATGCAGACCTTGCCTGAATTTCATAGAATCACAGAATCCTAGCATGGTTTGGGTTGAAATGAACATCACAGTTGATGCAGTTCCACCCCCTGCCATGGGCAGGGACACCTGCTACTACACCAGATTGCTCCAAGCCCCATCCAGCCTGGGGCACTTCCAGGGATGGGGCAGCCACAGCTTCTCTGGGAAACCTGTGCCAGGGCCTCACCACCCTCACAGCCAAGAATTCCTTCCCAATATCTCACCTAACCCTGCCCTCTGGCAGTGGGAAGCCATTCCCTCTTGTCCTGTCACTTCATGTCCTTGCCGAAAGTCCCACTCCAGCTTTCCTGGAGCCTTTTTAGGTACGGGCAGATGCTCAAGATCTCCCTGGAATCCTCTCTCCTCCAGACTGAACAGTTCAGATGCTTCAGTCTTTTCTCACAGGTGAGATGTTCCAGAATTTTCCAGATGTTCTTGCTGACACTTTTGGCTGCAGCTACACCTGTTCCTCTGGGCAGAACCTCCTCTTTTTAACCTGAGATCTTTGAGGATGGGAATCTCAGGGATCTGTGGGATTCTAACCTGCAAGAGAAAGTGGCAGGAGTGGGGATTAAAACCTATCAACATGACCAGAGCAGACCCTGGTGTCTGTCCTGATCCACCACACACTGTTACAGACCATTGCTCATGGTCTTAGATATGGAGCCAGCTTGTGTTTACTACTGATTTAAACTTCTTCAGTTTTCAAGTACCTAGTTACCAAACAACAATTCCCAATAGATTCATAGAGAGAATCCCAAAGACATGGACAGGTATTAATGTGGATTGACAGCATCCATGTGTGCATGGTAACAAAATAGTGTTTGTTATTCAAGAGGGTGAACTGGGAGCAACAAATGAAGAGACCTTCGCAAACCTTGCTATTTCAGTAGGCAGACCTCTTTCATTTCTTGAAATCTTGACCATAGGGGGAGCTTGTGGATCTGGTCCATCTTGGGGCGAAAATTATGCTCTTGTACTTTCCAAATGCTCAAGTAAGCCATCTGGGCAGCTTGGTCATGCTTCCCGAGGAGGGAAGGCTTTGACAAGACGGCTGTTTGGTTTTTGTCTTTATTTCTCCCAGTGTGAAAGAAGCGTCTTTGGATGTATTCTCCAGAAACATGATGTCTAATGTGTCTCAAGTTGCTTCCTTCAAATCCTTCATCCTTTTAGCACTTTATAATGAGAAACACTGTCTGCTTGGAGTTGTTATGAGGTGACTTGTGTTGGGAAGGGTTAATCTAAAGGGCTCTCCTGAGGCTGTCTTCCACTCCTTCTGCGCACACTTTCCCCACTCCCAGTCTTATATTTTTGGACCTGTAACCTCACATTTCTGTAATCTAAATGTGCAAATACTTCGCAGTCGTGGTCCAGTAGCTGGGTTAATCTCAGACCCCTGGAGTGGCAGATGGCTGATTTGTTGCTGATTCCAGTTATAGAGAATCGTGTCACCTATTATCTTTGCACAGGCTGATGCTTAAAAGGATGCCTTTGGCAAAATCAGTGAAAAGCAAAGCAAAGCAAACACTCTCTGATCATCATCACCACGGGTGAAAATGTAAAATATTTCACCTTTGTGTGAAGGGCTGGAGAGGTGGACAAAGAGGAGAGGAGGTGGGAGGGCAAGAAAGGGAGAGGAAGACCTCATTTTCATACCAGAAGTACTGAAATGCAGTGCAGAGTAGGTTTGCTGTAGTCACGATGTTGAATCACAAGCACTTACTCTGTTTTAAATGGTTTTGCAATGTGGTAATCCTTGGCTTCAGCTCCCTACTTTAATTCTTATACAAAGCAGGTGGGTTGGCTTCTTGTGACACCTTCCTGCTCTCTCCACAAGCTTTTCTAACACAGGTTGTCAGAGGAATCCACGGCATCACTCCCTGAGGTCATGGCTCGTTGTGTGCCCCACAGCTGCTGGGGAAAGCTGTGGTGGCTCTTTGATGCCAACATGCTTACAAGGGATGCTTGGGAGGGGAAGCCTGCACATCTGTGTGGGGTAAGGGGAGGCTTGGGGGGCCTTACAAAACACCTTGGGAATGAGGGTGGACCCCATCACTGGGTGCTCAGGGGGCCCCAGCTGGCAAGCAGAGGTGGTCATACTGGAACATGTAAGGAAATCAAAAGGGCAGGGGAAAACTCTGGATGCTTGTGACCATTTTCTACACAGTCATCCCTACAATCAAGGTTTTCTTTTTTCTCTTTGCTCTGGGAAACACCACAGA
This sequence comes from Corvus brachyrhynchos, assembly GCF_000691975.1. Taxonomy (NCBI): domain Eukaryota; kingdom Metazoa; phylum Chordata; class Aves; order Passeriformes; family Corvidae; genus Corvus; species Corvus brachyrhynchos. The sequence continues at coordinate 334,129 of NW_008239109.1, forward strand.
GTCAGATGAAGAATTTGGGAAGAGAGTGTGGATTCGCTGTGCAGAGTCCAGTGACGAAATCTGTGAACAAGGTAAGAACAAGGGGATATGGCTGTGATGATTTTTGTTTCCTCCTTTTCCATTTCCAAACACAATTTTGCAATGTTGGATGCAAAATTTAGGTATGTGTACCACAGAAACTGATAGTCCAAGCACTAAACAAATGAGTCTAGAACGTTAATTTGGGTATCTTTTGATGCATGCCATTATGATGGTCTGGGTTTTAGAACAGTTTTTATTGTATCCAAATGATCTACGTGTGAATAATTGTTACCAACCTCCTGACACCAGGACCTAATTAGGAAGCCAGAGCCTTAAATAGGCCATTTGCATAGTGAGCTTCCATATGTCTCCTTGCACAATTTATTTGCTCCACTCCATTGAGATATAATGAGAATGAAGCTCTTAGAACTGCTTTTGACTCTGAGGCTCCTCTCTTCATCTCCTCTGCAGTTATAGTCCCTATTAAGAAGATAATATCTGTTTCCAGAAAAAAAAAAAAGCTAAGGGACTGCTACTTTCAGTCCAGATTGCCCAAGCTTCTCTGTTTCCAAGTTTCCAATGGAAATGGAGTGAGAAATGCCGAAAAAACATGCAGACTAAGAAAAGTGGAATGCTGTCAAAGAAAGCAGAAAGTTTGGGGCAGGATGATCTTGAAGGAATATTACCTATCTTATCTACCTCATAACCCCACTGAAAGCTGATGCTGTTGTATTTCAGTCAATGTATAGATGCAAAGTTAGGATTTCAGTGGATAGAAGCAATTTGAAGAGACCTGTATTGGTTCTGTTTGCCTTTCTTCCTGCTAGGATGTGAGGAAGGGGGAAAAGTTGGTGCAAAGTGGTCTGGGTTTCGTCGTAGTTTTGAATATTTATCTCAGTCTGTACCTACATCCTCCCTGGGACTCCTTGTCCATGTTTAAATGCAGGGTATGTTCTTCAAGTATACTTTCAGAATATATCCTTTATTTCCAAACACCTCCTGCATGCATGACTCCATCTTACACTTCATGTATCCTGCTTGATTCTTTTACTCTCATCATTCAGAAGTCAGCAAAACTTAAATGTATGATTAAGTGCCATTTTCTATCAGGATAAACTTTAAAAAATTCTTAAGGTTTGGGGTTTTTTTTCACCCCTAAATCTGGATCTTTTTTAGTTTCCCAGTGAAAGACAACTCTCCTTGCAATGATTTTGTTTATGATCATTCATGTTCTCTTCCAGGAATTGTCATTGCCTTCCAGAAGGGAGGTTAGTGCTAGTCCCCTTGCAATGATAATTATAATTAGACCTGTCAGCCTTCACACAGTCTACGCTTATCACTTGCATTTAGGAGGATTTTTCCTGAAGCCTATTACCAGTTCTGCTTCTTAGGGAAAAATAGTCATGATTTTTTCTGCTAATCTTTGATGGCTCTCAGCTTTGAAAGCATGGAGAGGAGCAAAATGACTGCCAGTTACGGTTAAAGAAACTGTCTGTTGGTCCTGGTATAGAGCTCTGGAAAGCCAAAGAGTGGGCGGATAGTCTGGGAAATGCTGGGGGGTTTAATTTGGTTGTGACAACCCTTCAGGTGTGCTGGAGACACAAAACAGTGAATTTCCCAATGGTAATGCTCACAGAAACTACCTCTGCAGGCCTGCTAGACACGGGCTTCAGGTGGCAGGTGGCTGTTGGCACTGGTGCCTTCTCTCCTGCTGTTTTGGGCAGCGATCCCTGCCTGTGTTGAGAGGCTTGGAAGCAGGATGGCCAGAGAAGTGGCTGCAGTTGCTGCTGGAGGCAATGTCTGGCATCACATGGACCAGTTGCCACCAGTACAGCGGTGACCAGCTGGCCCAAGTCGTGGTGTTGAGTAGGATGTGGTTCAGTATTTTATTCGTCCCAGGATGTTTGAAAATTGTCCCCCCTGGTAGGAAACACATTGACCCATTTATTAGATTTCCCCCCATTTTCACTCCATAATAACCCCCCTTTCTTATGTTTTTTGTTTTTACTAACATGAAGACAAAAAGGTGTAAGTTTTACCATGTCATTAGACTAAATGAGTTATGTATCTTTAAGTCCCTCCTGTGCTATTACCATGCTTTTTGTAATGTACTCAGAGATTTGGGCTGTCTTGATTTTGGCGGAATCTGTGGATGATCAGCACTTTATAGCTTTTATAGCAGAGGAGATGGAGGAAGATTGGGAACTCTTATGTTCTCTTCAGTTTTATATTTACAGTGCACAGGGATATGATTTGCCTTTGTTTTATTTAAATTCACTGGGAACTAGAGATTTATTTATCAGGTGTCATTCTGTGAAGGATGATAAATGCCATAAAGAGAAGACTTCATCTATTATACAAACAGATTTGAAGGCTTTGCTATTGCATTCCTCTGCCTGTTGAATGGACTAAAAATGCTTTTGGCTCAGCAGAGACAGAGTGATACTTAGCAATAGCATCTTATGACCTTTTGATCAGCTGAGATCTCAGGCCATATTAGTGGACAGATTATGATGTGATGGAAAGAAGGCCAGGAATAGCCGTTTTATCATGAGATCCTTTCTGTGAATATCCTTCTTGGATGTATTCAGGTGGTTGATCACTAGGGCTAGGGCAATCACTTGGAAACAGGGGAGAGAAATGCTGGTACAGGCAATCCAAATACACTCAGGTTTGTCAAATGCAGCTGGATATTACAGCTAATAGTTTCTTTCTAATATTCTCCTACCCTCCTGTTTCTATCAAGGCTGTGGGTGACCTTGCAATTTTTTTCTATCTCTAATAACCCCATTTTGGCGGAAAGAGCAACAAAAAATGAACCTTGAGTCCTTGGACCACAGGGAAGCTGCAGTCCCCGAATCAAAGGAATGCACATGGTGAATATGGATATCTGACTGTGAAGGGAAACTCACATGAAAATGTCTCTGTCATTTTAGAGATAATAACAGTAGTACTTAAACCTATTTCAACCCTTCCTAGGAAAAAGAAATAATGCAGGCTTCAAAAAATGCACCACCCTGATAGCATTTCTCATTTTACAGGGCCAAACAGAGAAAAGAACGACTTTTACATTATCTTACCTGCCTGCCTGTGCAGAATTACTCCTTAAACTTTGCTCTAGCTTTGAATTAGCCTCCTTTTCATCTTAATGGTCAAGAGGAATCTGCAGCCTCCTTGAAAAATCAGACGTAAAGAATTGCTCGTTCACTGCTGACTCTGTACATCAATAGCAGTTGTGCCAAAGCTTGACCCAGGTGCTGTGGTCACTTTTGGAAGGAAAAGGGACAGACATGTTTGTGGAATGCCTCTGGGTCTGTCTGAGCATAATCACATGCCCAGGCAGCCCATGCTAGTTGTGGACTAGGCAGCATCACCCTGCACATGGTTAGCACAGAGGTGTCCGAGTTGCACACATTTTGCTTCCACCCAAAGCCAAACAAGCTCCTCGTTTCTCTGTCAGGAACAGGAAAGGCTGGCAGTGTGAGAATCCCAAACTGTCAGTGTAGTGGGGATGCTGATGCACCAGGTCTGGAGAACAATAGCCACCGCAGCCCTGTGGAAACTCTTTGAAAGTAAGGAGGTTATGGAGGTGGGAGAAGCGCACAGCAGGACACCGTCTCCTCTCATCTCCCCCAGCCTCTTCAATCAGGTGCCTGCTGGGCTTCCCACTCCTCCTGCCTTTTGCACTACATCACAGGATCATAAGGCATTATATTCTGCTGGCATGAAGGATTCTGCCATCCTCCTGGCGTTATAGCTTCCTGAGACAGGAAACCACCGTGGAATGTCGAAGCTGTGAGCCCACATGGTGCCTTTAGCTGCTTCTGCCAGGGCCACAAAGGTGTCCAAATGGGAGCTGGGCAGTAGCACCAACTCCTGACACAGGTCTGCACCATCTTTTCCTTGGGAAAAACCACAAAAGGTGCTCGGCAGCCTTGGTGCTGTGCACAAAGAAAGTGCCATTGCTGAAATACAGCCAGCTCACCAGGATAAGGAGCTCCCTCCCCAGAGCCATCTGCAAACCATGAGTAGGTTGCTGCACAGTGATTGTTAGAAGTGTCATGAGCTAAACCATTCAAAGGGATGTGTTCCTCTGAACAGCTCCCATATCAGAGTAAGAGTTTCTCGTGTCAGCTTTAAAACCTTTTCACTGAGAAGGTTTTGTGGTGTGTGTGTAGTGAAGAGAGTGTAGGCATGAGATATTTCCTCTGCCTCCCTGCTCTGCCTTGAGTCCCTGTGGGGTGGTGGAGGGTGCCAAGATTTGGGTGACACAGGTTTGGGATTGCATTAATCCTGCTCTACTTTCTGCCAGATGGCCCTGCCTTGATAAAATCAATTCTTCTTGAAGTAAAGATCTTGCATTCAACTTCTTGTAGCTCAGAGAAATCCATGAAAACAGACTTGCTCTGCCTTTCTCAGGCCAGGACAGAAAGTTGCTATGGGACATCTAATGGCATCCCAGTTGTCATGCTTTAACGCAATCAGGCCCCTCGTAGCCCCTCACTCACTCCCCCACCAGCACGATCAGGGAGAGAACTGGAAGGGTTAAAGCTGGAAAACTCATGGGTTGAGATAAAGGCAGTTTAATAGGGAAAGCAGAAGCCTTGCACACAAGCAAACCAAAGCAAGGCGTTAATTCCCTGCTTTCCATGGGCAGGCAGGTGTTCAGCCATCTCTGGAGAGCCAGAACCCATCACATGTAACAGTGGCTTGGGAAGACAAATGCCATCACTCCAAACATCCACCCTTCCTCCTTCTTTCCCCCACTTTATTCACCGAGCATGATGTCACATGGTCTGGAACATCCCTTTGGTCACTTGGGGTCACCTGTCCTGGCTGTGTCTCCTCCCAGCCTCCCAACCTCCCACAGCCCCTCCCTAGCCTGGCAGTTCAAGAACCAGGAAAGGCCTTGGCTCTGTGCAAGCCCTGCCCAGCAGTAACAAAAACATCTCTGTGTTATCAACCCTGTGCTCAGCACAAACCCAAAACACAGCCCTGTACCAACCTCTGGGAAGAAAATGAACCCTGCCCCAGACAAAACCATCACACCAATGTAGCATAGTTAGAGCATATGGCAAGTACTTGATGTGGGGTGCTTTTTGGGGGTAAGCAATTTAAAGTAGCAAACTTTGAAAATGTAGTATCAGGCAGACGTCAGTGATGTGCAATCAGATAAGGAGGACAGTGATTTTTTTATGAAGTTCATCTGTCCACGCAGAACTTTTTTTTCACTTTAAACACACCACATCTGGTTCCTTGCAAATATTCTTAGATTGCAGACAGCAGTAAACACGCCTCCTCTTGAGTAAGAGTGATTTCATGAACCAGCAAAAGGATTATTGTCATAACCAAATTTACAGCCATACAATTCCCTTCTCCTGGCTGTAAAGAAGTAATCTTGATCAGGAAAAGAAATATGTCATAACAATAACTTAAGCAAGCTGAACAGTCTCTGGGAACATTCACGGGAACGTAACTGGGTATACTCAAGGTACTAAACCAGTTCTCAGCACACTTTTGGTCCAACTAGCAAGCTCCTAAATCATTCTTAAGCATGGATCAGTGTTCATCCCTGAGAGCTGTTTGCACTTAGCTGCTGTGTTAGGAAAGTTAAGAAGCGGTTGTGAGCAGAGGTACAAACCTCTCTGTGCCAGTTGGCCTCCATGCCTGGGAATATTTCTGGGCACATTTGATTACTACTGGCTGAAGAGGCTCAGGCCCAACTGAGAAACTGGACTCCTTCACTCTAAACTCCATTTGTCAGCAGTGGGAGAGCAGAGCCACCATCAGAGGCTGATTCAGCCTCCCTTGATCCTGACCTGTCCAAACTGTAGACAGTTGCTAAGGCAGCTAAGCCTGCAGGGTTTAACATGCTGAGAGCAGAGGAAAGACTATATTATCTCCCAAAAGGCAACATATAGTACAGGTACATTTACTGCATATTTACTAGTCACCTCCCCAGCCTCTTCAAGCTCAAGTAAAAAGATTATTAGTCATTGAGGTGTTCTTTCCTGGAACAGGGAGCGTCACCCATTATTTTAAATTTTTTCCTCACTTGCCATGGGGAAATTCCTTTTTCAGGAGTTTCATCCACAAGACAGGTGTTCTGTATAATTTGCATTCAACAGTTTGGTCCTTGATAGTTAAATGTGTCCCTAGGAGGCAATTGTAGACTTACACGTAATAAAGCAGCTCATGGAAGGATACAGCATTGTGTCTTTCAAACGTAAGCAAAGCCTTTGTTAGATATAGAAAGTTTTATTTTGGGTTCACCCAATCAAAATATATTTACACACATCTATAGATACAGGTATCTATTTTTTCTCACAGAGTTAAAACCTCATTGAAAAGAAATAACTCTGGCTCAGCTCCTGCAACCACAGTGTAATGTTTCATTATCTTTTCTTTCACTGAAATCTTCTCATGCACAAGGTATCTGATTTAATACTTGTTTAAACATATCAAACAAAACATTTTCCCATCAAGAATACCTCAAGTGTTTGGTCACAGTGCGGATGAAGTTATTGATTGGATTTGGCACATATTTGGAAACATGACCTTAATCTGCAGGTTCCAGGGAAAAAGGTATTTTCCCCAGGTGCTGCATAAGTCAGATAAGTAAATCATATTTTTGACATGTTAAAGATGTTCCATTTTAGACAAAGAAAGTGATATCCCAGTTGTGTCACTGAAACTCAATGTCCTGTGTTGCTTGTTAACAGCTGCACATTTGTTGTTTCAGTGTCCCAGTTTGCTCTCAAGTGAAAATGAACTGCTACATACCAAATAATCAATAGTTCTGCCAGCTCTGGAAATACAATATTGCTATTAATATTGATCCACACAACAGAAATCAAGGCATCAAAGTTTTCAGGCATTACTTGCCAGCACCCTGCGTTTTGCCTGCAGAGTAACTGCTTGAAAATCGCTATTCCCTAGGGACCAATGTTTTGTTCTCACCCTCATTCCCTGTGTCATAATGAGCACAAATATAAACACAAGGGGATCAGGGCACAGGTGACCAGCAGATAGGGTGCATATAGATTTATTTCAGCCTTCTGTGGTTTCTGGGTGCAGCAAACTAGATGCAAAGGGCACAGTAAAAACAATCTGCATCAGCCGCAGTATCCGTCTCTAAGGGCGCAGCACACAGCCTGGCCAGCCAAAATAATCAGTGTCCTGGAACTTGGGACCCTTTCTAGCGCCTAAAGGGGCTCCAGGAGAGCTGCAGAGGGACTTGGGACAAGGGATGGAGAGACAAGACATAGGGAATGCCTTCTCACTGCCAGAGGGCAGGGTTAGATGGGATATTGGGAAGGAATTCCTGGCTGTGAGAGGTGAGGCCCTGGCACAGGTTTCCCAGAGAAGCTGTGGCTGCCCCATCCCTGGAAGTGTTCCCAGGCTTGGAACACCCTGGTCTAGTGAGAGTTGTCCCTGCCCATGGCAGAGAGGCTGGACTAAACTATCTTTAAGGTCGCTTTCAACTCAATCCATTCTGTGGTGCTATGGGAAGGGTGAGATGGTCCATGGATGGATGTCCTGAGGCCTCTGGCAGCCTTCTCCAAGCAGCAGGAGCACCACCAGCAGTGAGAGTTCATATGGTTTGCTTGCAGAGGTGATTTCAGGCTCAAGTTCTCAGGTGGGAATAAAATAGGTCCTGCAACATTGAGTATTGCTGGCAGCATCAAGAGCATCTGTTCCTTGTTCACCTGCCCCCTCCAAGCTGCCAGCAATACCCAGTGTGGTGCTCCCCATTCTCACGTGTGTTCACACACACCTCTGTGAGTTTGCTGGGTTTTGTCATATCTGTAATGACTTTGCAATGAAGCTGTGAATGAAAGTTTGGCAGATGGGTTTTACAATTGTCAGCCTTCCCAGAAGCAGCCCAGAATTTCATTAACTAAGGTGTAGGCATGATTTCTTATAAGCTCTTTTCAGATTTTATTGGATCCAGATAAATTAAATCAGTATTTTATCTAGGTGCCACCAAAATTAGTTGTCACTGATGTCTTCATAAAGGAATACTATAGTTCTAGTCCCTTATGTTTGAGCAGCAGGTGCACTAGATGATGCTCCCATTTCTTTAATAAGTGCCTGTAGTTCAATAAGAATGATGAGAAGTAAGAAACCTGGATATGAATAGAGCACATCCTTGGTGAGGATAAGTGGGTGAAGTAAGAAATTTGAGAGGGAATGGTCACACCATGACACCATGGCTGTGTAAAGGTACAGGACATTGGTGGAAGGGTAAAAGCAGGAGCCTCAGGTGGCTGGAAGGAGTCCATGAGAGGCCCTGACAGGGTAAGGGAGGAAAAAGAACTCTTTCCTTTCACACAACTTAGGAAAAGGCCATCAGGAGAAATTGTACCCTCTGGAATGCCTTGCTCCTCTCCTCGAGATGGTGGCCTGATCATGATTCAGTGTCATCATGACCTGCTGTGTTACCAGTTTAGTTCTCTCTTCTAGGTGACCTTTACCCACATTGTTCCGTGGCTCCCAAGGAGCAAATTTATCAGCCTTATCCTTCATCAGAGAACTTCAGCCTATCTCCTGCATGAAAAGCCATTTAGCACCTGTGAGATGAAGCTCAAGACAACATCTTGGAAAGTCTGCATGAGGAATGAGATTTGTGTTATCTCTTACTGGGAGCAATCAAGGTCAGGATTGAGGAGCAGTCAGAGTTGCAGGGAAAATGAAAGCAAGGCTCTTTATCTACTGGCAATCCCTATGACCCGACTCCATATCAAAGATTACATTTCTACCCTCTTTCTGAGACAAGAAACTAAAATTCAGACACTCAGTCAGGAGCAGGTATGACTTAGGGTTGCTACTTTTCAAGAACGTGGAGGTAGGGCTGAATTTGTCGTCAGCTGTAGCTGTGTAGTGTCAGCAAAAAGGGGTGATGCCATGGTTGCAAGGTTTCAAAACATTTCTCCCCACACTAATATCACCTCTTCTTTGTACAGCCTCAGCAGCTTACTTCAACTGCAACTGAAACCACAGGTTATGTCATTATATTGTTTTGCTCCCTTTGGATGGTGAATGTATGGCCATTTCTGTCCTTATCTCCTCTTTAAGATAAAATCCCCCAAAATGCCATCATTGAAGTTCAGAGGTCATTGGTGACTTTAAAATCCTCTCCAATAGCCTTGGATCAAACCCAAATGAAATAAAATTCCACGAGACAGTCAAGGGGTCAAGACACCAAAATAATGTGTCCAAGGCAAGCAGCTTGCTGGTTTCAGAGTGTTTCTGGCAGCCATCTGCTCATTTGAATTTGAGGATGTGACGCTTTTAGAAGTCAGAGAAAAAAAGCACACACTCAGGCCCACAGTCTTCAGATATTTTACTTGATAACAGGATTCGCTTTTTTTTGTGCCCATTTTCTTGCAACTTCAAGGATGTCCTGTTTTGAAAACATACTGTCAGCAGGTGTTTTCAGTATGAGCAATAGAACAGACTGTGTTACTAAAACTCAATAGTCACTCATTTATTTACATGGTTAGTGATTGTCCGTTGTTAGCTAAAAAGACACAGTTTTTATCATTCTACTCCTATTTCAACTCTGTGGTCTCAGCCTTGTCCTGTGTAAAAAAGAAAATGATCCTTTTATGGATGGCGTTAACTGAGACACCAGCAACAAAACCACACTTAAGAGCTAAATTCCCCTTTTATTCTCAAAGGTGATCAGGATCAAAGCACCAAGAGTCCAGAGCTGAAGAGAGAAACTTGAACTCCTGGTGTATCCTTCCTGTGAACAAATAAAGACGTTATAGATTCCCTTGCTGCCAGTGTGACCCTTTTAATCAGCAGTATGGCCACAATTACGAAGATGATATTGTGGCAGTCCATAAAATCCCTGTCATGGCCAGAGCATATAAAGCAAATATATTATTGTTCTTGGCCCAAAGTGTGTGTGACAATAAAAGGTGAAGGTGGGAGTTGAAGAACCCTGCAGAGGCAGACAGGAGTGGGAAAAGATTCTGCAGAGCCCATTGCTACAGCCAGCTGTGGCCAGCTGTTGCTAGCGTTGGGTGCATCTCACTGGGAGAGGTTTGCAACAGGGCTGTGGACAAGGCTGGTGTAATGAGAGCCTTTTCCTTGCAGGAGTGACAGCCTTGGGGAGGAGATGAAGGTGTAAGAGCAGAAGATGTTTACTCTCTTACTTGGCACTTGCTTAGGGAAAACATTCTTTCTCGATTTAAAAAAAAAACAAACCCCAAAACTAAAGTGAATAAGGCATTCATAAACTAATGAAAGCTTCATTTTCATCTGTTATAATGGACTTCATTAAATTCTGGACATTCACCACATCACAATGTTTATCTGCAAAGCAGTATGTCCCCACGCCTGCTGAAAAGGAACAGCCGGAGCACCTGAGCAAATTCAACCCACTTCTAGCACTTGGTGTCAGGATTTTAATGGCACACACATCACCTTGTTTTTTTTTGTACAGCTTCATTTTGCTTTGTGTGACAATACTTAATTTTGATGCCATGCTTTTCACGCAAAAATTTCAGCATCTCGGTAAGCAGGGCATAACATTATTCCTGTTTCAGAAAACAGAAAAAAAACCTGTGAGGTGATTCAGTTGTGGCCACAGAGCGGAGTAGACCTCAATTTTCTAAATCCTATCCCAGGAGTACATTGCATCTCCAACAGGAAGATTTAACCCTGAGTAGACAGTGTCACATGGGATGTGAATCAAAGGCTTGCACCAAACTGTGATGAAGAGAATGGACATCTCCCCTTTGGCTTCTTGTGGTACTAGGTTGCTCATCTCCAGACTCTTTTGCAGGGTCAAGAATCCTGAAGTGGTAACTGGAAGGAAAAATATTCAGATTGGTAGGCAAAGGAAATAACATGAGTCTGCCTGTGTTTTCTTTCCATTTTTGTCGCTGGCCATTGTCTTTCTGACTTTTCTAGTGGGATTTTCTGTAAGTCCTGTTTGGCATAGAGAAGCAAAGAGCTGACCTCTCCTCTGTACTTCCTGTTTGTTTTCTTCTGGTCTCAAATTTGCTTCAAGGGCAGTTTGGGTTCAGTCTTCTTCTGAGGCTCTGTAGGACTCACCAGGTCCTGTGCTCGTGTCTGGTGGCAGCAGCAGCAGTAGCAATTTGGGAGGCCCAGAGTTGTGAGGGCAAAACTAGAAGTCCCTGAATAAGCTAACTGTGACACTAGGTCACACCCATAGTTAGCCAATTTCTTGGGGGGAAAAAAGCACCTGCTTGTTTAAAATGGTCCAGTTCTTCAGCTCTGTACTTCTGGGGCGGGTCCTGAAAGTCCCGGGGCAGGGATTTAATCCTGAAGCCATCCTTCTGGGCTCTGCGTTGGGAACCCATGGCATTCCCAAATTAGTTTGCTGTATCACAGGTGGCCACACTGCAGGCTTTGAGGAGCCACACTTTGGTACAGCCACACTTGCTGTTGAAGTGCCGTCATGTCCCTTCAAATCCTCTGGCTTGTCCTTTGCTATCACATGCCAGGTCATTTTGCAGTGAGGGCTTTTTTCTTTTCGAGAAAAACAGTAAGGTTTTTCAAGCAGCTGTCAAGCAGCTCCAGAAATCTCTGGGAGCCATGCTGCCAAATGTCCTCTCCCTTTGGCTTTGGGGTTCTCCCAGCATGGTGCTGCCTTTGATTTGCAACGAGAGGAGATGTGACAAATGAGCCTCTCTGGGCTCCCTCCTCCTTGGAAAAGATCTGTAAACCTAAATGGGTTGTATCCCAGTGAAATCAGCCAGTGAACAAGTCAATCAAGTGAGTTCAGAAATATTCCCTCTGCTTCCAGGGAGAACTCAAAAATGCCTCCCTGATAATTGAAGAACCATCCCTTCACGTGGCTGCAGACCCACTGCCACCATGGTATTTCCAAAAGGCATCCTGTGGTCATGCAGCTCTCAACACAAAGAGAAAAGGAGGCAAGTGGGCGATAACATATTTCCTCCATGGCCTTGTCCACCCTACAGACACGTCTCCTGGCCAAGGAAAGAGCTTGTTATTCCTACACTCGGTTGTCCTCCAAAGGGCAGATCAATCAGCCAAGATTAGGCCTAGGGAGTGGAGGAATCTGTGGCTCGGCACCAAGGCAAGCTGCTTTTCTTGTGAAAGTTTAAAAAGACACCATTCCACAATTTCATATACCTTGAGATCCTGGCTGCTGCCTACAGATTAATGATTTTCTGAGGCTTTTGTAAAACACTGGGGAAAACTTGGATGCCTCTGGCTGAAATTTCCCTGTCCATGCAGGGCTGACCTGCAGGGAAGTGTTGGTTTTCCGGACAACAGGTCCTACAGTGAGGATACTTTGGAAAGAGACTCTAGCAAGTTTAGGCAGAAGAGCTTTCTGAGCACAGACACTCAGCCATTATCAACATTTTATCACCATGCCTGGCACTGTTCAAGGGCAGGGTGGATGGAACTCTGAGCAACCTGGTCTAGTGGAAGGTGTCCCTGCTCATGGCAGGAGGGTAGGACTGAGATGGTTTTAAAGGTCCCTTCAAGCCAAAACCATCTTGTGATTCCATGAAATAGTGTGATTAATAGGCCAGAGGTTGCTCACAGGAGCATTCCTCTGTGACAGAGAAAGCAATTTTACCTGTATTGAAACTAAAGGACCAAAACCACCCTTTGCTGACATCATCATGTGCAATTTTTACCCCTGCATTTAACTCACAATATTTTAGGAGCTACAAGCATAGGACTGCTTGATAGTGCCAGAGATAAACTTAAAAAGAACTGGGGTAACAAAGAGATTGAAATTATTTAGGTCAGACCCATTCTTCTCCATATTTCCCTTGCCTTGCTTAGTTTGTGCAAAGCTTCATTCTCTATCTCATAGCTGGTGGACAGAGCCAGCGAGGCACATCCAAAAATTTCTGTCTGCAGATACAGGCTTGATACACTCCAGAAGGACAAAAAGAGCAATCATCTAGATGTGAACTGAGCCAATTAAACGTCTGAGCAGAGTTTCGAAAGTGAACATGGGCGGCATCAGAAATTTTCCATCAGCTGTAATAATGCCAATTACTTTGCCAGTTGTTGATTCCACTGTGATTTGTTTAGTGCAGTCATGCTTCAGCCTCTTGCCTGGGCTGATGCACTTTGTTTATGCTGACTGTTCATTTGCAGAGCTTTTCTCTCTTTTTTTCCTGGTGTTTTCTCTTTTTCTTGGATCCGTCTCAGTGCCCACAATAGTCCTCTTCCCTCTGCCCCTCCAAGATGGGGCAGGGTATCCTGAAAAGGTGACAAGTTTCTTGGGAGCAAGAGTTGCTGCTGTTGTTCCCAACTGCTTTGTAGATGCAGAGATCATCCTCTCCTTCTCCTTCTGGCACTGAGTTTAGAAAGCAAAAAACCTTCCCAAGAAGTCAAGGAGCTTCTCAAGGAGTGGGCTGTTGGTGATGGCAGCTCTGAAGCTGATTGCTTTTATCTCAGGGATAGAAAGAGGGACCTTGTGTCTCTCCTTGTGACAAAGGCACACAAGGACACGTCCACTCTCACAGTGAGTCTCCCTGGGAAGTTAGCTGGAGTTTTTCATTTGTGTTTACGTTCAAGTCCCTGGAAATTAATGGGTGTCCCCATAGCTGCTTTGCACAAGAGCTGTGAGTCTTTTCCTGCTAACTGGGGAAGAGCACTAATCATGGGCATTTAGGGAATGCATCTGCCTGACTGGCAACTTGAATGTAAAGTGCTGAAATATCTCCCAGGGATTTAAAAAGCTGGTTTAATTCCCTTTTCAGTCAGGTCCAGAATGGGGAGGGTGGAATGACATTTCCTCTGTCCTCCTTCAAGAGATGCCAAGAGGTGGCTTGACCTCCAAGGTGAGTCATGTCTTTACTTCCTTTTCACCTTCCCATAGCAGCTATTGCCACCTCCAGAATGCTACTGGTGGTGCATTTTGCACATACCAGCCTTGCTGCCATCTTTCCTAATATCCAATCTGAGCTTGCCCTGAGCACATCTTCACCAGGATGCAGCAGGACTTTTTTCTAACCATCCCTGGGGCAAGCAAAGGAGCCCCCAGAAACACGATCTGCCACATGAAGTATCAGCTAGAGATGAGGCTATCAGCTCTATTCATACCCTGCTATCAGTTTCAGCTTTGCAGCTGGCTAATATATGTGACACACTTTGCTGCTCACAGCCTTCCTTGTCACCAGGAATTGTAAAAGATCCCCTGGACATGTCACAGTTCATATCAGCGACGAATAGACACAAAACAGACAAGCTGCTGGCTCACGTCAGAGAAATGTGGCAAAGGGAGTTTGGGGGAAAATGTTTAGTAACCCTAAACTGAGAAAATTAAGGCAGGCTTTGGCTCTAGGAGACGAACACACAGAGATGTGGTTCCTTTCTCCAGCAGTGTTGCTGCGATGGACCTCATGCCCAATTACCTGGCAGTTTACACAGTCAACAAAAACACTGCAAAATGAGAGTGGGGCTGAAATCTCCCCTTACACAGTCCAGAATTAAAATTTCTTGTCCACTCTGTATTCACAGAAGCACAGCTGCCATGGACACCAGCTGCAAGTCTTGTTTGCTTTGTGGGAAACCGAGACACACCGAAAAATAGGTTTTCCTTGTAACAAACGTATTTTGCAAAAAAGTTAAAAATACATGAGAACATCTCCTACCTCCTGTCTCACCTGCAGGACAGCCTTGCATTCAAAGATAGTTTATGTGTGAATGTTTGTGCAGCAGCATGTGACTCAGCAGTCACTAAGTCCATACCGTATCCAGTTAACCCTCAACTAAAACAATCATAGAATAGAATCATAGAATCATTAAGGTGGGAAAAGACCTCCAAGATCACAAAATCCGACCTTTGATTGTACACCACTATGTCAACTAAACCATAGTTCCACTCCCAGTCATTTCTTGACCTTCAGGGATGGTGACTCTACCACCTCCCTGGGCAGCCTCTTCCAATATTTACCAACTCTCTTTGTGGAGAAATTTTTCCTGATGTCCAACCTGGATCTCCCCTGGTGCAGTTTGAGGCCATTTCCTCTTGTCTTCTTGCTTGTTGCTTGAGAGATCAGCCCCTCCCCCGGGCACAACTTCCTTCCAGGTAATTATAGAGAGCAAGAAGGTCTAAAAAAATCAAGTACTCTTTAAGATTTTGAGAGTACCCAAATACTTTCTTTTTCAGAATGCAGACAAATCAAGTTAAGGTTGAAAAGTCACTAACCTTTTTCTTTATTCTTCCCAGCCCTCTGTATTCCTATGGAGTACTATTGTAGGGTCATGACATACTTATTGTGTATGTGTTGCAGTATAATAACTCATCTGGAGATTTAAACTAGCAAAGGGATTAAAAAACTAGAGGCTGCTCTGTTGGTATGGCCAGCTTGGTGTTTATTTTAAGGAAGGATCCATTGTCTCACTGTGCTGGAGAGCTGCCCTCAGAGCCTCAACAATTCTTGCCCTTTGTTTGAGGTCAGAGGCAGGCAGGGCTCTCTCCTGACTTTTTTATGGGATCATCTCCTGGGTTTTAGCAATATTTAGTAAAAGAAATAAAGCCAAATTTGTCATCAGCCTCATTAGGGAAACTTCACTGTTGAGTTACTAAATAAAATCTGGTGGGGTCCCACTGGATACATTTTCTATCGCAGCACAGGGTATTTAATGCAACCTTTATGGTGAGTGCAGCAGACTTCGGTTATGTTAAGCCCTTGGAGACTTTGGAGTGACTTCTTCTTTGGCCCAAACCAGCAGAATATAGTTTTGCACAAAAAGAATGGGAGAATAACAGCTGATATGACAGGAGAGAGAACAAAGTAGAGAAGAGGTTGCAAGAAGGTATGCTGTCTAAATCCAACAAATGCCTCATTCACATTTCTGCATATGTATATCACCATCCATAAAAAGGGAAGATTAGTAATTCTCTATCTTGCAGAGAGCTAAGAAGCTAAATTAATTACTGTTTGTGGAGCTAATTGAGATTCCCAGATGAGTCCTGTTTGGAACATTCTAATTCTTCTTATTATTATTTCCATTGAGGTTTGCTTCCATGTAATTAGTTTGCTATATCTGCAAACAGGTATGTTCTCTCAAGCTCTGTGGAGGCATTCCTCATGGGACTGGTCCATGCAGAACTGTGTGGCATGAGGAAGCACTGGCAATCAAGGCTGAGCTGTCTTCCAGCTGTTCTACCTCACCCCAAACCCATCTCCATCTCCTTGTATGGCTGTGCTCTTCAGAGAGTCACATTTCCTCAAGTGAACAGAAGCAGCTTAAGCAAACCAGCCTAATTACAAATTTATGCACCATTATAAATTACTATGGTAAATTATACTTGTGTGTGTGTGGTGGAATCAAGCCCAGAGGTGGATTATGTCCGTTCCAAGGAGGGAAAAGGTTTTCCAGCAGCATTTAAGTGTGTCTAGGTTTGGCCATCAGTTTCTATTGCGTTGAAAATTAAATAAATTTTCACACAATATGTACCAGTCACCTATTGTTTTAGTTTATATTCACAGGTGTTGTTCTCTTCAGTAATTCCAAGTTAGCTCAATATTTTCAAAAGAGTCAATAAAAGCTGCAGTTGTCGTCACTGAAGATTCACTTGTCAAACACCTCTCCTACTTAAAAGTAGCACAAGAGTAGCAGAACAAAAAGACCTACTAAAATGGTGCCAGATTTAAAGCAAAACAATCCCTTAAGATTATGTAAGAGCTATAGGAAGTATGTTGTTTTATTTATGAATGTGGAACTTTGTCTATTCATTATTTCGTGAGTCTGGGTCGCTGTGTTTTGCTTTTCCTTTCCTTTCATAAATAAGCAATAATTCACATTGAGACAGACAAAGGAGTGAGTTTTAAGGATCTTGAAATGCAAGAGGCAGTTTTGCCAGAGGTTTCATCTGAGAGAAGCTAAGTCAGTATGAGCTGGAAAGCTTGGGGAAGTAGACAGAAATAATCAAGTCAACATGTCAAAAAAGGCTGTTCAACTTAGACTGGAGCTGTGCTTGTTTACCTTTCTTGTGCACAAAGCTTAGAGGAGACAGGCTCAGTGCTAGGAAAATGGTTTTAAGCCAGCTGAAGTACTTTGTGGTGTTCACATCTCTTTTACAATGGGAACACAGAGGTGTAGGAATTTCTATTTACACAAGTCAGTGAAACCCTCAGTCTGATACTGTGTCCAATATAATCAATTTTAATGTTGTGATTTTATGTTCCTGTAATCCTGGAGCAGTCCTTCAAAATCCATATTTTCAAAGGCAAATATATTTGGCCTAAAGGGAACTGGGAGAATCCTTTTTTTACATCCCTGAATGAATAAGAGGCTATACTCCATTTTTAAGGACGTGTTCCTGGACTCTGAGACACCTGAATGTTTTCAGAGACCTGCCACTACCTCTGAAAAACTGAAAAAATCATTGCCATTGGTGTCTCCTTTGGTAGGAAACCTGTGGGTAGAGGGAGCGAGTTAATACAATAATTAGTCATTTAATCTTCTCTATGTCCATCTTGGACTTGCAAATAATAGAAGTACATCCAGGGTGCTTTTGCTAAGTGTTTCACTGGCTTTCCCCATATTATCTAATACAGCACTGGAAAGAACTGAAATTTTAGACCTCCATTTGCAGGATTCCCCAGCGTTGCTATCAGCAACCTCCAAAACGGATCTATTCAGTTGGTCCTTTGATGTGCAATTAAACCCAGGGAAAAATAGCTTTGTGTAATGTATAAATAGAAAAGAGGAGAGATAAGGGTGGTGTTGAAGTTTCTGGCTGACAGCTTGGCATCCAAACATTAAAGGAGAATGCCACTACCACTGCTTAAGAAAAATGTCTGCTCCTTCCCAAATTCCAGCCCCCTGAAAATTAGCACTTTATTTACCTTGCAGCTACCTTTGTTCAGTTGGAAAGAAAAACAAAACAAAACAAGCACACCAAAAACCCCACAAAAGCCCTTTAAAAAATCCAAAACCAACATAAGGTCTTTGACGCCAACTTAATTTGCCTTACTAGCAAAAATGAATTTCTTTTTAGAAGAAAATATTGTCTGCTTTCAAAGACAATGCTCTGATTAGATGTTTTTTCTCTTTATGTCCACAAAAGCAACGTTCTTGCAGGAAGCCTTTAAGTTTACCCATTCTAATTGATGAATATTTGGTGTTTGAAATACTGACCTCTTGCATGCTGCAAAAATTGTAAGTACATGGCCTGGTCTTTGAGGGGTAAGGCATCCATGCACATTTTGATTAACCTGACAAAAGGGTGAGAAAATCCAGGTGGAAGCTAGAGTATTTGAATTAACTTCAGCGAGAAGTTCAAATTCAGGACAGTGAAGAAGTGTACGTGGAAAAAACAAGGATGGCAGAGGAAGTGATTATTATTATCCTAGAATTACCTGTCTGAAAAACATGGACATCTAGTCCCAGATGGATCTCCAGGTTCTCCCAGATGGATCTCCAGGTTCCCTTTGCAGCCTAAACAGAGCATTGGGAATGGGAGAGAACCATGACCCCTAGGCATGCCAATCACTGTTAAGGCTATCAGCTCTGTGCTGTCGGAATGATGGTTCCTCAAAAGTTGAATCGAGACAATGTAAAGCTGGATGGGGCCTCTTCATTTGTCATATCCAGCTCACAGTGACTGTATCCCCTCTGTAAGGTCTATCTTAACCTTTGTTTGGTTTGTTGTTCCCAATGTTTCTTCCAGTCTACACCCTAATTTATTAATGCCCTCTCCTCTCCTGCTCTCAGTGTGCAAATGAGCCTAAGGAGTTTTCGCACCTCCCCATTGTTAAATCTCTTTTGTATCAGTAGACAGAAAGTATCTCTATCTTGTTGGACTCATACAAGACAAGTGAGGTCTTCCTGTCTGTGGAGGATCCCAGTGGCCATCTTCAGCGTGACTTCCTGAACATTTGGAAACTCAAAGCATTCTCCCTGATAACATCAAAATAAAATCATAGAAAAATCTGTTCTGAAAGACCCACTCTCCTGGTTTTGGTTTAGTTTTCTGTTGGTTTTTTAGTTTGGTTTCTTTGTGTGAATTTGCCATGATTTTTTAAGGAGATTGTGCTGTGCATGGTTTTGTGGCTGCCAGAGGAAAAACATGTGACAACATCTGCTTGCTTAGTTTTGTGGCTTCTCAAATCTAGATAAAAAAGGAGGTGTCACCTTTGCAACAATAACCTGAGAAGAGGAGGTTGATGTCTCTGGTGATAGAGAACGGTGTGAGTCAGGGCTTGGGGCTGAACTCATTTCTAGATACATATGCATAGTAGTAATAAATGAGCTACAGTCTATTATGGAGAGAGCATCAGATCTTCCAGCTGCTCCACTAGGATTTCAGGCCAGGATATTTTATGATGCCCTGGCCTCCTCCTTTAAGCAGATTATCACAGTGACACACTGACTGCTGTGCCCTGCCAGCACCCTCGGGCTTTGCTCCTGCTCCTCTCCTCATGGTGACCCTGCTGTCCATGAAGAGAGGAGGCTGGAGCTGAGAGGAGGTTTTGCTGTGGACTGGGAGTATCCCTGGATTTTGTCTTAGATAAATAATAAACAACAACAACAAAAAGTGTTTATGAGAATTGTTAGATTTATTATTATGAGTATTATTATTACTTACCATACCTCAGATATTAAACGTAGGGATTCAGTAAATAATGAAAACCATGTCAAGCACAGAGAAGGGCAATGTCAGTAGCTGGACTTCTTTCTTTTTGTTGGATCACCTGTCTGTGCACTGCAGAGAGCAGAGACACTGCATGGGCCGTCCCTTTCCTCTTCATCCCTGCACTCCATGCATAGTGCTGGTTCAGAATACACCCGTGCCAGGGGTACACATCTGTGCACCTTCCATGTCTGTTCTTTAAACCTTCCTCCAGAGGCAACAAACACACAAACTGAAGACTCTGGTTTATCCTAGCAGGATTACAGACAATGTAGCACCACCTTCCCAGGTTGTCTTTGCTGGGTGCAGCCTTTTGAGCAAAAAAAATTCCCCTTGCTGCAAAAAATCCCTTGGTCCATGCTGCTGGAGGTGAGCCATCTCCCCAGGGCTCCCTCTCCAGAGTGTTTATTTTGTCCCACCACAAGCTCGCCAGTTCCTTGTTGCAGTGAATTTCACTTTCTTCTACTTTTTTAGAGGGGATAATAGTCCTTACAGGGCTTTGAAGTGCATGTAAGTGTTGGGGTCACGGCTGATAATACAACTGTTACAAGGACAAAGGCAGTGAGAGTGCTAGAAAGGCATGGGTATATGCTTTCCTAGTGAGAACTGGTGATTTTCATCTAGGTTTTCATAATTTTACCACAAAATCTGTGCAAAAAAAGAGTAGAGTTTTTCCAAAATAAGTGGTCCCACACTGGGACTAAATTCACCCAACAATTTTGGTTCCAAAATTAGAGAGTGGAATTCTGAAAAAGGTAAAAAATAAAAAAATAAGTTTTCTTATGTAAAGGCTTACACTGAGACAGATGGAGAGGAAAAGAAGGATGAAAGAGAGGAAACATAAGTGAGAAGATAAAAAGAATTGGACTTTTTTTTCCCCTAGAACATGAGGAAATGCACTTCCTGAGGTATTTTATGTAGATTTCACCACCCCCCCCCCCCAAAAAAAAAAAACCAACTGCTCCTTCTGTTCTTTTCCTGGATTCTGTCATTAGATCCAGTCTGGAATTGACATATGACCTGCAGCAAGTGACAATTTCTGTGTGACTTGGCTCACCCTTCTGCAAACCTAGGGGTTTAATGGGTTTTGTTCATTAAACCTGCCCAGCTCCTCTCCAAGCTGGGGGTGAGGGTGGCACTACATATATGCCAAGTCTGGATAGAAACTGTCAGTGCTGTCTGGTCTAATGAGACTTTTCTCCTAAAGAGGACATCAGTGTGCAACCCATCTGCTACTGTCATGTGCACACAACTTGCCATATATGGTGTAAAATATTCTTAGAGGTGCGTTCCTTCACTCAGTTTTTTGTCAGCAGTCTTCTGAAGGTAGCAGAATTGTGTACCCTTAATGAAAGCTGATGGTGAAATAGTTCAAGAATTTTGGAAAATAGAAGACAGTTTCTTTGCATCAACGACAGATGTCTAATTCATGCTCCTGCCTATTATATGATGCTTCAGGCAGGCAAACAGGGAAGTCATTGCCCCTGAAGAAGGAGCAACATGAGATGGGCTATTTGGGTATGAAATAGGTACTGGAGTCTATCTCAGCAATGGAAAGCAGCAGTCATACATCACAGTATGACATAATTTTTCATCATCCTCTGCCAGCTGAGCTATGATTAACATGTTAGCATGTTTGTCAATTGTCAGGTCATAAAACTGATCGTCAGAGCTGCACTAAAATGTGCAAGCCTTTGAAAACAGGCCAGGCTTTCAGGCTGATCCAGCACTGAATTTGCCTTCAAGTTTCGGTTCCCACAAATGGAGGGAGATGACGTGCAAGCGACACCCTTGTTCCCCACATGTCCTTACCATGTGCGGTGTGTCCATGCTGTGTCCACATTCACATCAAGCTGTCCTGTGTGCTCCTCTTCATCCAGACACCTTTCAGCTGAGGCCTCTAATGGCATCTTATCTCAACAAGACAGAGATAGATGCACTTTGGGCTGTTCAGGTTTCCCAGCCTGTTTCTCGGTGTTGTTACTTTAGCACAAAACACAATGACGACGGTTACGTGTAATGGGATTAGATAACTAACCACTGACAAAACAATGGTTACTTGAACTAACAAGCATGAGAAAAAGAAAGAGAGCTGAGGAGCATGACCTAGAACAGGAGAGGAGTGAACAACAGATGCCTTTGCACAGTATTTTGCTGATGCTTGTAATGAAAGAATGCTCAGACATTTGAAGAGTAAGCCAAGACTTGCTCTGGTCAAGGGAGCCCCAAGGTGTTTGATTTACAAACAGCTAAAAGTGCTGCGAAACTTTGAAAGTGTATTTACAGCCTTTTTTCACCCTGACTGCTTGCTGGCACATATGGAATTAGAGGGAATGGTTTGGGTTGTTACTGTGGTTTTACCCTTTTACAGTTGTTCCATGCACCATTTTTTCCCCATTTTACGGGTCCCTAAAGATCCACAGGCCACCCCTTGAGAACCAACAGCCTGGAAAGACAAGGTGGAAAATTTGTGCTTTGGAGCACATTCATTAGAGTTCCTTGGTTCTACGGGAAAACCAGGAGGAGGAAAATCACGGACTTTGGTTTCATTGCAAAAAGAGCTGTCTTGCTGTGACAACAAAGGTTTTCTTCAAACAGAAGTAGGCAAGTCTGAAGTTGTTGTGCAGTGAGTTCACAGTGCTCACAGTGGAGAGTGTCGTGTGCTGCAAATGCACCCAGTGCCCTTCAAGGCAAAGACTGTGCAGCCAACAGGCTCAGTCCAACCCTCCCAACAAGACCAGTTGTACAGACTTGTCCATCACTCCCCAGTCTCCCCCCAGGGAATGGGAGGCAATAAGGTGCAAGGATGTAGCATTAGCAAGGTCACCCTTCCTCTGAGTTTTTGGTTTTTTTTCCAGAAGAATGGATTCATTGAAGAGGTAAACATGTTGTTAAAACCGTCCTGCTTGGCACCGAGCACCCATTCCTTCTGGCAAAGCTTGGTCCTCTGCACACTTTGTGTCTACTGTGCCATGTTATCCCCACACTTTCCATGAAAAAGTTGATCCTGAACCACTGAGGCAAGGTGTTTTTGATGAGGCTGAGTTACATGGTGACCACACAGCTGGGGAATGCAGGTATTTGGGACTCCTCTGGAAAGACCCTGCTGAAAGATCTCCAGGGTGTACTGTACTAAGCATAAGCCTACCACCCCCAGGGTTTGGAAGAGAGCAAATTCCTTCCAGGATTATAGGATTAAGAAGTTGAAAAGTGATTCAAATTCTTCATTAAACAGGGAAAAAAAAAAAAAAAGAGAGAGAGAGAGAGACATGAGGGGAAGCTCTTCAATGCATGCATCACTCGACGTGTTTTCCTTGTAATTAAAGGAAGTTATTGAAAAATATTTGAGGGGATTAAATGCTCAGAGTATATGTGCCGATCAAATAACACAAGAGTCTGCATTCTTCTGAGTAATCAATGGAGTGACTTGAATGGGGAGGTTCAAAAGAGCGCAGTTATTGTTAAAGTGCCATTGTAGTCGTATTCACCATACTGTACGGCAGATGGACAGGCCCAAGGGTTTCCCAGCGGGGAAACCTTCCTATAGCTGAAAAAAGCAAGGGTCTGGAACTCATATGTGGGTATTTCCACAGCAGTTGTCAAAATTTCAGGCAGGCTTTTCTTCACATTGTGCTCCCCAAGCTGAACACAGAAAAAGATACTCCTAATTTCTTAATTTCACAATTTGAGGAAGGCTTCTTTTGGACTGAAACTATGTTTCTCTTTTGTTCAAGAAAATAAGACATATGTCCACAGACTATTTGGACAAGAAAGGTGTTCAAGGACTGAACCCAGGGCATAAGAAATGGGAGGGACTCCCATGGAAAACAGGGAACCATACTTACCATTATTCTTTCTTCTGCCTTCTGACAGCTTAATTGTTAGTGGTCATTATTTAGCCATTAATTAAGAGGTCATTATGTCCCAGACACCTGGTGTCTAGAATAGCCAATGTGTCCTGCAGCTTGTGCACAGCACCATGACCTCTTAATGGTTCAGTGCTGACAGTGGGCATAAGCATCAGTGGGCTAGAGAAGAAAGAGGTTCAGAGGGTGTTTTAAGACTGTGAGGATATAGGATCCTTTGTCAAGTTACATGAGAATGTTGGGAATCAAATTTCAATGAGTTACGAGTGTCCTGTTTCTTTTGGAGGAGGAATAACCTGCCTCTATATAGAATTTGGCCCCAAGGTTGTACTTCCACCTTTGCTCCTTCTCTGCCATTCTAGCCTCTGGACAAAATACCTCACCTTGTTAGCTTCCTTTGGATTTTATAAATGAGCAGATTAATGGCATCCCCTTCAATTCCTTGATTTAATTAAAAGTGCTTTGAGATCTTGATATGAAAGGTGCCATATAACTGTACAGAGAAAGACGATATTTATTCCTCTTTCATTGGCTCTTTATAAAGAGATTCTCACACAGTGGAGGGAAGAGATCTCGCCTCAGCGCTCCTCTCCAGTGGGCAGAATTTTCTAAATTAGATCCCACACATCCCATTCTCTCCTGCGAAGACTATCAGATCACAGTAGTACCAAAGGTGTGTTCTTCTGGGGAGTGAAATATGAATCTGGTTCTGGTGCTGTCACCTCAAGATGTTTCCTCTCTGTGTATGACAGAATTCTTGACAGACCAGGCTCAGGAGGTCACTGAATCCATCCTCCTTAAGGCAGGGCCAGCTTTACCTCAAACTTATTTGTCTGATTTGCTCCTATGCACGTCCAGCAATGCTGAGTGCTTCAGCATCCTGCACCAACATGCAACTACCCTTACCTTTTACTTGTTTCCTTATATGTCTCATCTATATTTCCTCCACCTCAGTTTAATTACATAATTTCTTATGCTACCCACAGTGAACAGTCCCACTTTAGTTCCTTTCTCTATGCTTTGGCCACTTATATTAAATCAGTCTGGAATTTGATCCAGTCAGGAAATGAATCAATTTCAGACATCCCATTGTCCTCATGCTTTTACCTTGCCAGAATGTCCAAATCACGATGACTGTTTCTTAGCCAGTCACTTCAACCCTTTTTAGGCACTTAAAAGTAAACTTTCTTAGAGAGAGACTTAGCACACCGAGTACCCAAATTGAAGATAATGGATGCTCTGAGAGCAAGTCCTGTTTATTTTGGCATCTCTCAGTACAAATAAAAGTCTGATTATAGGTATCTGCGTAAGAAAGTAAAGACAGAAGAAATGCAGTTTTTTTTTTCTTTTTTAAAATATTTTTCTTTTATTTTAAACTACTTTGGCAAATCAACCATACATCTTCTCACTTCCTCCTTCTAAAAGCTAACCAGACAGCATGTGCCAGCATCAAAATTTCCTACTGGTGGTCTGTTTATCATTCAGTCACCTCAAGCATGTAGTGGAAAGTTTGAGCTGACCCTGGGGTATGGTATTTGTTAATATCTGAAAGCATGATTTGACCAAGTTGCCATTTAAAAAACTCACAGTCCAGTCAACTTTGTGTGATGTCACACAGTATCAGTAGGTGCTGAAATTCAGCAGAACTGAGTACAAAACGGGTTTTGGAGTCCTGTGTCTCATGCCCTAGGGGCTAATGAAATGGGTATTTTTCTAACCTTACAATTGTGGTTAATAAAATAATGGATGAGGAATGGCTGCAATAAGTTTTTTTAATTTTTTTTATTTATTTTCTTTTGGCTCCACAGATGTGCTTAAGCAAACACAATCCCTGATCCTGCAAACAGCAGTTCCCTTGGCAAAATGGTTTGGGAAGGCTTTGGATAACTTTAGTTAAAAAACACACTTGCAAAAAAATAAGCTGTCAGAGAGTAAATATTTAACTTTTCCATTTGTTTTCTTCTTTGCATGGAGTGCACATGACAAACCTAATTCATAGCTGCTAATGTTGTAGTTAATGTCAACAGAGTTATAGTTGGAAAGGAAATTACCCATACTGTCATGATTTCACATCCTTTTTGTAATTCCTTCTCCGGACAAATTGGTTGTTCATGACGACAGACACCGAAACAGATTAACCTGCCAGGCAGCTCAGAGTGACACACAATGAAATGCAAGTTCTGGAGGTCTATATAAGAAAAATTACCCATGGAAAGTACCCAGCACAATGAGAAAAGCAGAAAAACCTGTTGACCAGAAGTTAAAACCAGTACAAGTTACAATAAAGAGGCAAAGGTTTAACAGATTAAACCAATATAGTTCCTGGAGATTGGTTGTCTTGGGACATGATAAGAGATTTTTGCAGAATATGTGATTTATTTAAACCTTTCTGGATATGAATGAGGTTATCCTGCCCCTCTGCCCCACTCAGATGAGACCCCACCTTCAGAGCTACCTCCAGCCCTGGGGTCCCCAACACAGGAAGGATGTGGAGCTGCTGGAGAGAGGCTGGAGGAAGCACTAAGATGATCAGAGGGATGGAGGAGCTCTGCTGTGGGGAGAGGCTGAGAGAATTGGGATTGTTCAGCCTGCAGAAGAGAAGGTTTTGGGGTGACCCAGTTGCAGCCTTCCAATACCTGAAGGGAGCCAACAAGAAAGAAGGACACAGATAATTCGCTGGAGTCTGGAGTGACAGGACAAGGGGTAGTGGCTTCACACTTTAGATTAGATACGAGGAAAAAATTCTTGGCTGTGAGAGTGGTGAGGAACTCTCATGGGTTGCCCACAGAAGCTGTCGTTCCCTCATCCCTGGAAGTGTCCAAGGCCAGGTTGGACGAGGCTTGGAGCAACCTGGGATAGTGGAAGGTGTCCCTGCCCGTGGCAGCTGGTGGAATGTGGTGAGTTTTAAGGTTCCTCCCAACCCAAACCATTCTATGACTATGATTCTATGTTTCCATGATGCAGGGCTCTTGTGGTGTGTAATCTATAGGTGGTAAAGATAGAAGAAGTCTCTCTCACTTACTTTTCTGATCTGTGATTCACAGAGAGACTCATTTCAGTGTCCTCTCAGCCTCCGCTTGGCCCACACAAACTGGGGTCCTGGTGGACATTGCCCTACATCTTGCAAGCATGGGCACTATAGAAAATGCACAAACTGTGCAAGCCAGGTGTCTGTTTTTCACTGTTTTTTGCACTGAAATGAGGCAGTGTTGAATTAAGCCAAGTGTAAAGTGTATGTGAAAACCATTAGGCAAAGGCTGCTTTAAACAATGAGACTTATCATGATAATAAGTGTTAGACTTGGTAGTCAGCAATAACAGGGTCAGCGCCTTAGAGAGCAGCTCATTGCAGAGTGTCAAGAAAAGGGAAAGTGATTAACTTGAGTTTCCAAGGGAAAATGAGCACTCCACGAGTTCCGTGCTAGATTGTCTGTAGTCATGTTAAGAGTCTTTGTCTCTCTTTCCGTTCAGCAGCGGGAGCAACAGCA
>NW_008239109.1:361156-371973 GCF_000691975.1 Corvus brachyrhynchos
CCTTCCCCATTGCTAAATCCATTTACATTGAGAATTGCTGGAACAGAGAGGAAACCCAGTGATCTGAGCAGGCAAGAGACCCAGGATGTCCTGAGTTCTCGTGCTAAGGCTTGGCAAAAAAATTGGCTCCTGCCATTTCCTCTTCTCCCTGCAAAGAGTTTAATTCAGTAATTATTCTAAGAAACAAGATCTCTGCATGCTTGGCGAAAGGCCAGAGATTCATCCAAACTTGTGGGCTTACTTCACTGATGTTCGGGCCAATTGGTGCACTCAGGCTGCACAATGAGTTGCAGATGTAGTGATCTCATGTACTTCATTGGTGAAAAGAACAGAAATGTTTGCCCTGTAGTCGAATGTAAATGTAAAAAGATGGTTGCCTGCGACTGCAATCTGAACATCCCAAAACGGCATCACACCAACCCTCCCCCAATTTAATCCTTTTCTTTGTTGCCTCATCTCTCCCATCTGTGAAATGGAAACAATTCCACTTCACTTTGGCCTGCTTTGCCCCGAGGAACTGGAATGAGCTAGACCTTTCAAAAGGACTTTGAAGACAGATTATTGTTTTTCATTACTGTGTGCAACGCTTCTCACCATGAAGTGATATTTCAGAATAAAGGTACAATTCTGCTCTGCCAAGAAAGTAATGCTAACCTTCCACCAAAAACATCACTGCTTTGTTAGATAAAAATCAGCTGTGTTTGACAGAGTGATTTGTAACCTTTGCCAGTGCTATGTGGTTCTGCATGACCAGCTTGGACCTGGTGTATTTTATTTTTTTCCCTACTTTCTGGGGGGATTATGTGTTGTGACTTTGACCTGGGACATTTCCTTTCTTCAGGAGGATTAGGCTTCAGTTGTTTTTCTGCTAGCAGTGAGTATCATTTGCAGACTAAGAAATATGATTTCCTTCTTTTAAAATGGGTCAGACCCTTTTGGTTTTTTAACCACAAACAATGGAATTCAGAGAAAAATCCAGAGGCATACGGGCTTGGGAGCCTTTGTGGCTTCAGATGTGAAACAGGCCTGTCTAATGCATTCAGTTCCTTGTCAGTTGTGGAAGAAATGTCTAAAGTTTCGTAATACCATATCAGTTGTGCAAAAAGCTTGTCCTTTTAAAGTAGGTGCTTAAATCTGCACTTGGTTTTAGTAAAGCTTAGTCTATTTTTATGCCTGAAGAAGTTTCATTTTCTAGGAGTGGTGGAAGGAAGGTAAAGAATTCATTTAAGGGTTTTTTTTTAGATAGGAGACACGTAACTCCATTTCAGATGTCTGTGTCTCATTCAGGGCAATTAAGGATTTCATGTCATTTGATATTCTCTTTGAGAAGCACAGGAATTGGTTATGAGTTTCTACCCTTGTTAGATTTAAACTCTATTTCATTTTAACCCTGGGGAATTAGTCTGGGTTGAAGTGCATGCATGCATGAATTAAATCACAGCAACATTGCTATGTCTCTTTTTAGCGCAGCGCTCTCAAAGCTCTTAATCATGTGTTCATTTTTCAGACCTGCCCTGTGATATGGGTACAGTAGCTGTATCATTTGCAGAACTGCAAAATCCATGTGCAGTGAAGCACACCTCTTCCTTTCTTCTTCTGCAAGGGCTGATACCTTGAGCAGGCTGCTACCTCCACTGTGCAGCCTCCAGTTTGATGTGCTTTGTTTATAGCTCAAGCAGAGGGGTTTGAGTGAGGCTGTTGCCTAATAAAGGACATTTTTAGCTGGTTGAGCACTAGTAATTCCTGTTTAAATGCTTACAATCCCATTGATTTAATCTGGCACAGTTTCAGCAGGCTAGACGGGTGAATGTCTGCTGCTCAGAGTCATCAGTAGCCTTAGGGCTTTCTCCAGTGAGGTGTGAGATGTGGATTTGAGAGACAAAGAGCTTCAACTCTGCCTCATCTGTGTGATCCAGCCTTGTGTAAGAGGTGAAGGCTGTGTTTGCAAAGGGGACAACCTTGCTCAGTTCTCTAAATGAAAGGCTGAGATCCTACCAGGTAAAGATCCCGAGCTGAAGAGCTCAACTGCATCAGTCCTGAGTGGTGCATTAGCTATTTTTTTGTAGCACCTTCCTATGCCATAGGCACAAGAGAAAGCATAAAACAACCTCGGAAAGGGTGAATGACTCTGCAGAGCTCAGAACTGAAATTAATTGACATCACTCTCCCGTCGCTGGAAGGGACGTTAATGGGCCAGCTTGAGTCCCTCAGCAAAAGCTGCAGAACTTTATATGACAGGGCTGGCTGTTAAAATCTGGAGAGACAAACAGCATGACAGCCATGGTAGGTCACCTCCTGCAGAAAGGATAACAAAATATTTGTGTATCTTAGGCAGATGGAGGGACAAGCAGCAGAAGCACGTGGGGAAGCAGGTACGTTTGTAATTACCCGGAGAGGCAGCTCACCTTCACAGACCAGCAGAGCTGGCTTAATATGGCAACAGCAGCTATTGCACCAGTTGAAGGAACAGCAAAGCTGCCACGGCAACGTCTTCTCCTCAGGGCAGAATTCTGGCCACCCAGACCAGATTTCTCCTGTGCTTTCCACTGGAAAAGTGCCCCTCCAGCTGGCTACCATAGACAAAATCCAGCCCATAAGCTGAAATAGAGTAAATATTAGTTAAACAGTTACAGCTCTTGAGATCTTGCAAGCAGTAGGAGCAGCTGTCAGGTTGGGAGACACCTCCTCCAGTACATGGCATAGCCCAGCCGCAGTGTGTCAAGGATGTTGATGGTGACACTGGCTGAAACCACAGCCTCAGGGAGTGGCTCTAGTGACCCAGTCCAAAATCATTTCCCACCCAGGTGACTCAGAGATGAGAAGAGCCACAGAGCACCAGAGATGGACAATTTTGCTACAGGTTTCTACCTGGTGAAGGCCTTCTCTCCCATGTAGTCCATGAAACACCATAGGGAAAAGGTTCAGTAAATTCCTTGGTGGAAGTTCAAAGAGTGAAGAAAAAGGCTTTGGATTTTTTTCCTCCCAAAGTCGGTGCTCAGCCTTTTTCTTTTTAATGAAGCCATCATGCTCTGCTCAGTTTCATGGGTTCCCCCGTTTTCAAACGATGTCTGTTTTCATTAATTATTAATTGCTTTGGCTGGAACACAGACCTTCAGTGTAGACACTCATGGTAGAACACAGCAGAAAAAGGAAGTGATCTTTTCTCCTGTTTGATGCTGCCTCTCAAGGAACTGCAGGTATTGATTGATGCTTCTCGTGTTTCAGATATTCTCTGTGATGGGAAAAAAGTCATATTCCCCTAAAGTGTCAGTTGTGTTACATATCAGAAAATATATCTCTTTAATGAACTCAAAGCAGCACTTCTTTTTGTGCGTGTGTCTCTTTCTGTGTTGTCACATAAAAATAGATAGATGATATGCATCACATACTTTTTTCTCCTATGTGATTGAGTTATGGCAGTAAAAATTTTCCTTCCCCCTTCTCTCAATTCACACAATAAAGTATATCACATCTCTAGACACATGAGAACATAGTGGGTGACTGTACCTTAAGTGGTTGTTTCTTGTGTATCCATAAACATGAATAAATATGATAGTCATGGCTGTCAATGATCCTTTGTTTCAACAAGTTGGCCATAATTAACCATTGTATAAACATAACTGAGAAAATTAATTTCTCTGAATGTCCTTGGAAGTTTTGAATCCTTCAAATTGCAATTACTTAGCTTGTGGCTAATTTTATAAAAGATGTAAAAGAGAGATACGTGTATTTTATATGGATCTTAACCTCAGTCCTTCAAAAGAGGTTGCCCAAAGATCAGGCTGCTTTTTTAATAATTTGGGAATAAGTTACTAATGTCTTTGCTAATCAATATGCAGTGTGAAGCACCACTCATTCCTTGAATAGAATAAAATATATGTTCTAAAGTTTTACTTGTGTAGATTTTAAGTCAGAATTTGCAAAAATATTATTCATATTTTCCAGGGAAAACTAGCTTTAAGCCAATGAAAAAATGGGAAATAAGTATTTGGAAAATATTTTATAGAATGATTGACTTAAGGAACCAGAGCAACAACTGGAAGACAAAAGAGCAGACAATACTCCTGGAAATTCTGGGAGCCTGTATGATTTCAAAAGTGAAGCTTGTGCTGCGTCAGCACTGATTTCTTTATTTACCTTCAGAGACCACAATTTAAAAAAAAAAAAAAAGAAGACAGATGACCCCATACCTCAGATGTCTCATTTGAACAGTGGATGTAAAGATACATTTGTACTTTGTGATGTCCTTTGAGATTCTTTGGAAACTGTCCTACATGAAGAATAAACATTCCTCTAGCATATAGATATATATATATTTGTGTGTGGGAATAGGGAATGGATGCCCACATTGCTGTGGAACTGAGAGGAGAGGAATAATTTAGCTAAGGCAAAAAAAAAAAAGATCCAGAATTCTGGGCAAAAAGTCATTGGATGTGATGGATGAAGGTTTATCTGCTCTTTATAGTGACAGATAAGTAATGAGGTTGAACTGCTGCGATATTGTCTGGAAATAGAACAGATGACATTTTTAATAGGCTCAAATTGACTCTTAATAGTTCAGACCATCTGCTGAAACTGTGGAATAATAAAACTAGTACTTTTATTATGACCTTCATCTAAGGAGCAGTAAATACTCTGGGAAAGTATGTGGACATTTCTAAATCTGTGTTTTGGTTGGACAGTTTGGATAAAAGAGTCTTGCACTGATTTTGAGGGTCAGGCTCTGGCCTGGTTGTTATAAAAGCAAACCCAGGGAGATTCCAGCTCTGTCTTGCAGGTGCTTAACAATTTCATCATCCACTTAAGCCAGTTCCTTAAAAGCTAAATGTGCTAAAGTACATATAGGAAAAAATGCAATACTAATACTAATGATGATGATGATAATAATAATAATAATAATAATAATAATGCAATTACAATTAGTAGGAGTGGCACTGGGTAGAATCTGGCTCTGATCAGAGTTCTTAGGTCAGTGTATCCTCCAAGTGATGGGTGGGGACCATTTATAACAGCATAGTCTGCTCTAGACAGGCACAGTGATAACAAAATCTGTTAAATGGCCTAGTTCCTTGGGAGGGATATTCAGTTTGAAGCAGGAAAAACAATGCACACACATTGCAGTAAGTATGAGTTGAAGAGAGATCTGCAAGGCAGAAGCAACAGAACTGAAGACCAGGAGAGATGTTTATATTCTGGGCTATCTCCTGTTCATGTCCATTATGAAATAGCTTAAAATTGGCAGGAAAGTTGTTGTTACTAGGTGTGTTTGGAAGCTGATCATAGAAACATTATCTGCATTATACAATTAGCTTTATCTAGCATCTATATATAGCTGTGGAGGCTTTTTATATGGAGATGTTTTCAAAGATATTCTTTCACTTTGGCTGTATTAGACAGAGCTCATGAAAATAAAAACCTGGACTATCCTTTCTGGTTTTGTGCAGTGCAATGTGCAATAGGCTCCTCATCCATGATAGTATAAATAATGGCAATTGAATAAAGAGAATAAACACTTGTGCCAAATGGCTATTTCTAGCGTGTTTAGCATTGTTCACCACTCTTTTTTTTTTATTTTTTAGTGATTGAGTAACTGCCCTCCTTACTCACCAGTTTCTATCTGCAAATGCAGGTATTTTTCTGAAATTTGGTGTGATTACTGATGTAGAGGTAAATTTAAGTGAACTCCAACCAGATTTATTTCAGAGGGTGATTGAAACTTGTTGGCAGTACATATTGTAATTTGTGTTAAAATATATGTTGTAATGCCATGGAGCCCATGTCAGAGACTGGATACCTTTTCTTTTGGGGGTAGTATAAAGAGAACAAAAAGGTGCTTCTTGGATATTGGAAACCAAGCACTGAAGATAAAATTTTTCTTCTCCAATGCATTCATGTCATCTTGCAATAGAAGAGAAACAAGGTGTTACTGAAGGTGTCAAAGTGCTAATTGAAATCCAGTGCTTAAAAGACACTGCTATAATTCAGGTAAGAGGACATCTGCTCCCACTTATTCTCCAGACCTAAGTCAGGTACTTGCCTTCTCTGTCCTTTAGTTCCTCTGCTTCTAAGGATTTGTGGCAGCATTTATTTTAAGAGATGCTGAGACAATAATTTATTAATATTTGCAGTCTTCTTTTAGGTCCCTGGGAAGTTGGGGTATGCAAAGACATTGGTCTTATTAAAGCATGTCCTAGTTAAACCCAAAAATGAAGCAGAGCTTCTGCTAGGTGGGTGGAAGTTTGTACAAAGGTCTTAAATTTTGAAAGGGGAAAAAAGGCTGGACCACTCGGCCTTCAGGCTTGGCAATCTGAAACTGCATCAGCACTTCCAGAGAGAGTACAGCAATCTCTTCAAGATAACAAAGGGAAACAAAATATTAACCAAGGGCAGATTGGAACCAGCAGTGTTTTTTCCAGTGATAGTGGTTAATCACTAAAACAAGGGGCCAATGGAAGTGAAGAATTCTTCATCTTTTTATGTCTTCAAGACTGAAGGCCTCTCTGGAGGAAATACTTTAGACAAAAGTTATCTGGCTTAACAAAAGAGGAGCTGGGTAAAAATTAAAGCTCTATGACAAATAAAAGATAGATGATCTACTAGTCCCTCTACGTGTGTGATTCATTTCACACAGCTTTAGATGTCTGAAGTTAGATGCCTAAGCTTGAACTGGTCACCCTGGGTTCCCTTTTTAGTCAACAGTAAGAAATAGGTATCTCCAGGGAGCAATCCATTTTACCTGCCTTGGATGCCTGTTTGAGTGTGATGAAAATTGTCCTCTGGGGTACCTGTTCTTCCTCATTGACTATCAAGGAAGCCTATGGTGATTTGTTCACATTCCAGCATCTCATTTTCAGATTCCCTAGGAAAGACCTGTCTCTCTGTGGGACA
This sequence comes from Corvus brachyrhynchos, assembly GCF_000691975.1. Lineage (NCBI taxonomy): Eukaryota > Metazoa > Chordata > Aves > Passeriformes > Corvidae > Corvus > Corvus brachyrhynchos. The sequence goes on from NW_008239109.1 coordinate 368,045, forward strand.
CCTAGGAGTTGTGGAACAGCAGCCCTTAATTTATAGGGCAGAGGCTTGTTTTGTGTAGTAGCACTTCTCTTGCATCCTTTATGAGCCAGTTGCTGGGTGAGTTGTACTCCTCTGCTGTTGAAGCATTCTGTTCTCGCATTTTGAAAGGATGACCTGAGAACTTCCCTCTCATTTCTTCGGGGGCACAGATGTAGGTAAGGGTGGGCCAAACACTGTGTTACTCTGGTATAAAGTCCCAGCAGTCTCACAGATTTTAGTGGAATTACCATGCTTTACATCTTAAGAATAAAAGCATAAATGAGCCATTTAGAAAGGATTAATCCAACTGCCACAGCAATTTGATTCTGTCTGTTCATCAGATCATAAAGGGCAGCTCTGGAAAGAATGCTATATATCACAGAGCATTTTTAAAGCAAAGACTCTTGAGAAAATCCATGTTGAGCATGTGGAGACAGTGTTAAAAACACTTTCATCTTTCATTTCTCCCTGTCCTGTAGTCTTCCTGGCACTACTCCAAATTCACTTCATCACTTGGTGTTACTTGGTTTAGACCTGTGCCTCTTGTGTATCCTGCTAATAGTGGATTCCTGTGTAGTGTATCCAAATTCCTCAAGTCTAGCCCTGTCGCTCAAGATGATGAACCTGTCATCACACTGGAGGTGTGCTTTGAGCTGCTTGGAGCTCTGCTCAGCCCACATCTGAGGAGAGCAAGTGCGGTGATCAACACAGGGGCTTAACCATCCTAAACACCACCCCTTATCACGGGAAGGAGTGAGAGCCTCTGGCAGCCTCCACAGCACAGGGAAGTCTGTTCTCTTTCTGTGGACCACAGGGAGAAGATGTGTCCTTGATACTCCAGCCATGTCTGCAATGCAAGAGGGCCTCAGCTGGTGATGTTGGCTAATCTTGGATCACATATTAGCTAGGAATCTTTGCAGTGCATCAGTGAGTAGATAGAGGATTCCCAAGTCAGAGTGATTTGATCGCTCTATATAATTGCAGAGAAATCAGATATGTCCATACAGCAAGTCTCAGTCCCTGCCAGTTGTCCCTGTTTTCAGTCTACCTTCTCCTGGAGAGTTACTCGTAAGTGTCCACCAGCTGCTGCTGTCCACCTAAGCAATGGCAGAGCAAGCCTGGCATATCTCAGTGGTTTGGATTAATTTGTGTTTCAGAAGCTCTGTGAAGCAGAGGGGCTGTGTGGACATGTGTGGCTGCAGACACCATGCCCAGACTGGGTCTCTGCACCACCAATCCCAGGGACAGCAACATGCTGCCTCTGTCACTGTGTATTCACAGCCTGATGTGCAGAGCAGGGATGGTGCAACCAGATGGCACAAAAAGGATCGGGACTGTCATCATCAGGCAGCTCTTTTTTGAGTCCTTGCCCGTGCAATTTGTAGGCTCCCATGATACTGTAACACGGGCTGTTTAGCCATTCCCGCGCTGCAGAGAAATCCGATCCCTTCCAATTATGGGGGACGTGATACTCTTGCCACATCCAGCTATTTCTGACATGGTGGTATGTGCATTGCCTCAGCCAGTGGTGAGGTTTCTGCCTGCTGCAGCAGCACTCCCAGGGTGCCCATGTTAATAGGATGGTTGAGGTGAGCGTTAACATGCTGCTTCCCTCAGAGGCACAGACTTTGTTGGGTTTTCTGTGCAAAGGTTGCCTGGGGGAAATTCGCTGCACACTGACCTCCACCGTGGATGCAGAGGAAACTTTGCACTTTTGGAGCTCATGCATGCTTTCAGCTTGTAAAAATTCACTGTCCCATTAAGAAGACGTCCCTTAGTGCAGTTTTCTCTCCTGCGTGACACACTCCTGCTTATGCCAACAGGAGCTTCACTGGCATCACAGGTACAGAGAATTGCCTAGGGGGTCTCTCCAGCAGGAAATAAACAGCTACATTTTTAGGATGACCCATGAAGCCTTGGCTCTGAAGTGGCATTTGTTTTTCCCACTTTGCCAGAGGTCACTATGGTCTGATAGATTGTGTGCAGTGCAGAAATCTCTTTGTAACTATAAATGCTATAATGTAAAGGTTTTTGGGTTTGGTTTTTTTCCCCTGAAAAGCCTTTTTTTGTTTGTTTTTTGTTTGTTTTTAAACTGGGATCATTCACGTTTCTAGTTACTGAGATTGTATCCTTCTTCCAACAAAAGGGAAAATTGGAAAAAGTTGATGAGATCCATTAGCTGCCTTGAGGATATGAAAAAATCAATACATTCAAGGAGCAGTTCAAGAAGTTGATATCTTTGAATCATAGAATCACTGGATTGTTTAGATTGACCCTTAAGATCATCAAGTTCAACCACAAACCTGACACTGCCTGGTCCCTGAGACTCACATCTGCACGTGTTGGAGCTATCAACATCTTCACAGAGATGTGCACCACCACTCAGACTTCCTCACCACTTCAGATGCTCTGTCATTGCTCACAGCTTCTCTGACTCAGGAGTACCAACTGTGGGGAACCTCTCCTAAGAGGTAATAATAGCCTTCATCCCATGATGGTCCATCTGTCTGTGAACTGCAGATATCTCAGGAGATACAGAGCATTTTCCATAGTCTTAGAGATGCTTAATACTCTCAGAGCTCTCAGCTGACTGCCGTATGTCCAAGGCCTCTTCTGCACCTGGGAGACAGAGCTGGGGCAGTGTCAGAGAATTTTATTTCACCACTAAATGAACGGGGTCATACTCAGAAAGTTAATATTTATTATAAGCATGTGAGGATCTAAGCCTTTTTGTGTTATTCATGATGAGAGCCTGAATGCAATAAAAACTGGCCTTCATTCACTCAGGAAAGCTTCCTAGATACTAATACTGAGTAAAGGAGCTGTTGATTTTTAACTCTTGAGGTTTATTAAACATTCAAACATAGGAACTGTTACACCAGTCAAAGCCTTATAATTGTCTTATTACAAGTTTCCAATTACTGACTGTAGCCAACACCAGATGCTTCAAAGGAGCATGCAAGAAACCACACAGTAGACAATAACAGTAAACATAATTTGATCATAAGAAAAATAGCTTTTATCCTCTGTCTGTGCTCAGTGTTTGGCTTATACCCTGAGACAGTTTATATCTTATTACACTTATATATTTTAAAGTAACAGTGATTTTCAAAATAAGGTAGTGGAATGTGGGAGGTCTGAATGAGATTTCAGCATTATCCCTTCACAGGAAGGTTGACACAGACCAAACTATGTCGTCATTTTCATAATTTCCAAGAGCACCTCCATTTCCACACCTAAATAGCACCAAAGACCTTAACACTTCTGAGGTTCCTGAGATCTAGGAACTAAAACTGTTACAAAAGGGCAAGGGAAGATTACATGAAAAATCAGATTTTTATCTTCAATAGGAGTAATTATTAAAAGAAGCGATTATGATAGAGAGAAGTTAAACCAGTGCAAGGGAACGCAATGTGCTGTTGTCTTTTTTGGATTGTGTACTCCAGGCACTTGGCAGTGCTTGTGTGTGAACTGACAGGTGTGCAATCAATTTGGCTGTTTTCCCCACGCAGTCCCTTCGGTGTAAACCCTCCACTTATTTGCATGGATCCTTCACTCACTGCAGAAAGATGTGCACTAAAAACAGAAAGACAAAAATCCCCCAGGCAGCCACTTCAGATCATACTATTCTCTGTTATTATTTTAAAAAGAGGAACGCAGAAGTACAAACAGAAAGTCCTTGTTCTGTTCATCTTCCTGCAGACAACTCAAGAAGCTGCCTTTTGTGCTTCCTTTGCAAAGAGCGAGTTAGGAAATGAATGACATCTGAAGACAAGAGCTGGGTTGCTCACCCCAGATTTTGTCTGAAGGTCACCTTGCAATTCTCTGTGGTTCAGAGATGTTTTTATTATTCCTCTTTTAACCTTAGGGTTCTTTTGTTTTTGTTTTTTTTTTTTTTCTTTCTTCTTACC
>NW_008239109.1:371989-430631 GCF_000691975.1 Corvus brachyrhynchos
TAAGCTAAATGACAAGTTATGAAACTTTGTGGTTTTCTTGTTCTTAATGTGAGTATTGAAAAATGATAATACGCCGAGCATATGTGACGGAACGCTCCCTCCTCCCGCTCCCAGCTCCCTCCCCGTCAGCTGCTGTGGCTCTTCATCGCATTTAACCGCTCCCAGCTTTCAGAATATATTGGTTTCCGTTCTCAGACCTTCTTTGTCTTCTCTTGCAGCTGTTTGTTTCGCAGTGTGGTCAGTGTTTGTGGAGTAGATCAAAACCCACTTCTAAACTCTCGTCTCCTCTCTTCCCCCTCCGTGCTCTGCAAGGTCACAGAGCTGCCAGGGGTTCTGTGCTCACACTGGGAGGTACCAGTAGGGAGAAAGGGAAACCATTAATAAAGGGCAAGTGGAGCAAACTGCAGAGTGGCACCAGGCTCTGGTCCTATACCCAGTCAGGGGGCAGGAGATTCAAACCAAGCCTTGAAGATCTTTTGATGTGTATTTGGGAAGGTGGTGGATAAATGGTGTGACATGATCAAAAGCACTTATTCAAAATGGGAGAGACAGAGCAAGGCTTCAAACCACTCTGTTTGGTTTGGGGGTTCCTTTGCCTGACTCTAATGAGCAGGTGTCCAGTTTGAGGGAGAAAAACAGTCTTTCCATAAAGCCTGTGATATCATACTTTTGCTGTGAATGAACACTCACGTACCACGTGTGAGGGGATACCACAGTCTTCTGTAGTGGTACACCAGAAAGGTAATATTTGTCTGTATATCACAGAATCACAGAATCATTTAGGTTGAAAAAAAAACCCCAAGACCATTGAGTCCAACCTTCAAATCCTATTCTGGGCAAGAAACTGCAAGTTCAAAATACAAAAAAACTACTGTAAAATAAGACTTTGCATGAAAGTAGTCATAGCTGGTCAAAACCCAGTTTGAGAGCCTAGGCTAAGCACGAAGTGTAGGCAAGCCTTAATTTAGAGTTTCCCAGATTAGATTTCTTCCCACTCCAGCATAGTGTGTGCACCTAGAGAAAGGACACGGCACAGCAGCTACCAGGATAGTATCAAATAGAAAATGCTTCTGTGCCAGCGTGACTTGAGTGCAGTTTCCCTTGGAATATTCCACCGTAAATCCACCAGTCCCTACAGAGTACACTGGTGGAGAGTTAAATATCTGTCTCCTACACCCATTAGTTTCTGCATGAAACACAAGTGACTTTATAGATTTATTTTTTCTTCCTTTCCAGTGGAAACTCCTTAGTGCGAGTGGGCCTTATGCACTGCTTTTCAGGTGAGAAATGTGCTTGTAGTCCTCCTTTGAAACTGGAGTTACTAAATATCCCATACAATAATTTATATATTTAATCTGAAGTACTGCTAGAGTGTTCTTCCTTTTTAAGAATGGTCTCTAAATGGTGTCTAGGAGTTCACACTCCAAGACAGGAAATTTATATATGGAACAAAGCAGTAAGTGCTTCTTGTAGTTTATAAGGTGCTACAAACTCTAATAAAAATAGAAGAGAAATGTTAAATATTCATTATGCTATTACAACCCTCCTGGGAGATGGCAAAAGGCACCAAAATTATTTCATTCAGTAGTGTTTTGGATTTATGCATGCAGTCTATTGTTTCAACCATGTCAGAAGCTGTGTAGCAACTCTGGTTTATCTGCAGTAGTAACTTAATATTATAAATCTTTACAGGAAAGAAAGAAATATAAGTCCATATATGCTCATTTCAGGCCCTTGTAGGATTGGAAAAAAAAAAATAAATGGAAAAAGCAAACAGAAGTTTAGAGGGAGAATAACAGCATAGGTATTTATAAAATACTGCCTCTCTTGGCCTTGGTCTATAGTTTCCACTTTCAGGCAGTACTGCTCCCTTCTGAATGTTTTATATTCTATATGATCTACAATAAAGAGTTGTGCTATCAAAAAACATGACACTATACATGCCGAGAGTCCAGGTACTCCCATTAGAGTAAGTGTGACAGCAAAAGACATGAAATATGGGCATCTGATGAACTGGAACAACCCCTTGAATATTCCTAAGAAGCAAACAAAGGGAAACAAAGCAACCTCCCCCCTCTAAATAAAACTAAAATCTCTATCAGTAGTCCTGGGAGATAAAGTCTTGTCCTAAAAACAGCTCCCACTGTAACCCAGTCCATGAATCACAGCACTTAAGCCTGAAGAGTCACATTCCATGTTGACACAGACCTTCAGTAGGCCCATTAAATGTAATGGGGTTGCGCAAGATGTAAATCACTGTAAAATATGAACCCTGATCTAATTTCTTTCCCTGAGATGAATTACTTCAAAGCCATTGTTTCTTATTTCCTCCTTCTCTAAAATCCGAGTGCAACAGAATTTTTGAGAGGAAGTTATTTTAACTATCAGTACTCTTGAAAGAAAAGCTGCTGTTGGCTCTGTGGTGCACTTTGAAATTTGACTTTAAAACACAGGAAGAGATTTTTGGTTTGAGTCTTTGTGTCAGCTGTGGAGATTATTGGACAACATACTCGTGGTTGGGCTTATTTTAGCAGTGAACTAAACAGGCAAGTACAATTTATGTGTCCATATATTGGAGCATACTGGGAAATAATGGATGTGTTGTGGTGAAGACCTAGTGGTCCATTGCATTATTTCCATGGTAATTAGGAGGCAAATGACCCTTCTGATGACAAAATTGAATTATGCTTGTGAATATTTAGTAGGGAGCATTGTATCTATTGCAAGAGGGTGGCTGGAATGCCCTGAAAGGTCTTTCCAAATGTAATATTTATGGCTTGGTGAGAGGTAGATTTCAAGCCACTACCAAAAAAGGATAACACCAATAGTTGGAGCAACCTGTACATGTCTCTCTATGACAAATAGAAATTAAATACAGTAAATCTACTTGTCTCTGCCTTCTCATCTACTTCATCTACTGTTCCTAGGGAAAATTCCTTGTACCCTGTACCAAACATAAAAAAAAAAACCCAAAACAAACAAACAGACCAACCAAACTTCAGATCTTGACCATCTTGCTTGTACCTTGCAATGAGTAACATTCTGCCTTGTACAGAGGAGATTTTTCAACCATATTATACTGTGACAGAGCTTATGTTTTTTAAGTGAATCACAAAGATGGGGTTTTGTAACACCACATAAAGGGTTAACTGCAAAGCGTGTATAAGTGTGTTTAGAGGTACTATGGTAGGGCTTTTTTTCCATGCAGAATGTTGCCCTAGGTCACCACTTGAAGGCATTCAATGTTGGACCCTCACATTTTTCCTTACTGAGCCCATCAATAAATGATCCCATGGAAACTCAGGCACACAATATTATGGGGATGGTGGGTAAGAAATCCCTGTGCTACTCAAAAAATACCAAATGTCCTTAGAACTGTTTAACAGAATCCCAAAATAGTTCATCTATAACAGAGGTGGATAATCAGAATATGGGTGGTGGGTGGTGATGGCTTACAGATTTCATCAGTATGTATTTGGGATGACTTGCATAACTGATTCATGCCCTCATCACCCATGATTAATGTGCTATAAAGTTACAGGAATTAAAACCTCTCACTGGCACTTGGTGAAGCTGAGGCCTTGCAGAAAACAGCAGTATCTGAGCATGTAATTAAAGCCTGTACCATTAATCTGTTTGCAGAAATGGACTGAGTTGAGGCCATGCTCACAAACTAATCAAGTCACGAGATCTTTCAAGTTCTTGTCTTTGCTAGTGTACTGTTTTTATGACAGTCTTTTAAGTCATTTATTGTATATACTTATTATAATATCCTGTAAACCAGTGTGATTACTTAAATGTTCACATGCATAAAAATTTGGGGAAATAATGATAGGTAGTTCACAGTTCCTCCTGTACTCTGGTTTTCTCTTATATAAATGACACTACTTTGGCTTATTTTATAATGTTATTGCCCTTTCCTTTAGTCCTTGGATACAAGGGGTTAAAGCCGTTAATTCAGTTAAAGGTGTGTATCTCTGCTGTAGTCTGTCTGAAAAGACCTGGACTTAGTCCGACCCCGGTTGTGGTGGCACAGTGAGAGACAGGTCTTGCTCCTCAGAGCTTATAGGCTAAAGCATAACCAGAGGTGTGCAGCAAGAGAAGGGAAGGATTATTATTTCTGTCCTTTTTGGACAGAAAGACATAGAATTTGGGACAACATTCTGCAAAGTTTTATCTTCTTCTGAGAACAGTTTCATCGTTATAGTCCAGCCATAGCCCATGGACATCCAGAGCACAAATTAGGTTTTTCATTGGCCTAAATGTCACCATAAGCATCTCTTTTTCCTCTCTTACCAACTACTGAAATGCCTCTGGGTGACCATGGACTGTGTTCCTGGATCAGGCATCTTGACTAGGGAGTGAGACCAGCTCGTATTAAATCCATTTCTAAATGCTGAAGTAGGAGATGATCTCTTCTGGTGTTTTGGCTGGTAACGACAAAGTTCTTGCTCAAAGTCAGAAGGTACAAGAGAATAAGAGCAAACAAGAGGTTTTCTAAATACGTATCCAGCGTCTTAATCACAAAATCTTCTTTCCCCTGAATAAGCTTTTCCTTATCCTTTGGGCTTGATTTTCCAGTAGGTTAAATAAGCTCCTTTATCAATACTTAAACAGGGCTTGCCGGTGGTAGATTCACTCTGCCAGAGAGCAACAGTTCACTTATTCTTAATGGACATTCCTTCATTTTCCTGTGACAGGGAGGGCGATAGCTAACATGCAACTGTTTTAAACTTTTAAGTATTTTAAGTATTGAGAGCACGAGAGTAGATGGGGAGGGGACAATGGCAGTGAGAAGAAAGCCGCATGCTGGCTCACAGTCAAGAGCCCCTTCTCTGATTTCAGATAGATCCAGAGGACTGCCCTACCATAGTTGGAAGAAAGGCTAATCCCTGGGATCATTATATTCACAATCCTGCCTTGTGATCTTTATGAATCTCCCTCTGAACACAGAGGATGAGCGTCCTAGTGGGATTGTCAAAACACTTTTCTCTATGAATACTGGGTTCAAAAGGAGAGAGAGCACTGTGAAATGCTCATGAAGAAGCAACCATCTGAAGGTTTGCCTTATGAAAGATTAATTTGCATCCTAGAGTTTTTGTTTTGTTTTGGGTTTTGTTTTCTTCCCCCTCACAAAGGCTGTTTTAATGGTTCATGTTTTAAACGCACACCGTTTAATTATTTATGCATCTTGAGCCATATTCTTTGTGTTTGGAATTTTTGCCGTGGCACTAACCTCTTTATTTCACACCACTGAAAGCTCACGCTGCACTGTGTACAAAACAGCATCTTAAGGTCCCCTGGAGAATGCACACAGCAAGTGTGTAAGGACTGTTTAAGCATGTGTGTGAGATGGGTTATTTGCTTGACTGCTTTCACTGGTGAGTCAGGAAGTGTGGCAAACCCAGCAGCATCCCTGCGATGTGGTTTCAGACCTCAAAATTAAATTTTACTCTGTGGTAGTTTTTAATTATACCTTCAAAAGAAGTATCTTCATATGGGTTTGCTAGTGCACATACAAGTAATTATGTATGGGTAGGAGAGGTTTTAAAAACACTTGAAGTCAAATAAAAGAATAAGGAGAGAAGAATCACATGGATGCCCCATCCCTGGAAGTGTCCAAGACAAGGTTGGATGGGGCTTGGAGGAACCTGGGCTAGTGGAAGGTGCCCCTGCCCATGGCAGGGTGGTGGGAGGAAATGAACTTTAAGGTTCCTTCCAACCCGAACCAGTCTGTCATTCTGTGATTCTTTGATTCTTGCTACAGGCTTGGTAATGCAAATATAGATAATATCCTGGAGTAATGTGCCTACATTTCTAATGCAAGGAAGTTCAGGAATGGGACCCTTATAAGTGCTTATCTCTGCTTGAGACTTTGTACAGGTGAACTCATGCCCACATTGAAGTGCAAGTCCAGCAGTTCAGTGTAGTTACTGAAAATTACCCTTGCTCAGCATCCTTGGTTTTGCCCGTTCTGACTGTGAGAAATCTCTCAAACATGTGTCAGAGTAGCCTTGTTACCACTATAGGCAGTAAAATTCTGCAATGGGCTTAAAATAAAGTTCTCTGGGAATACTGTTGAAACATGGGAGGAAGAATGGGAAAGATGTAGATAGATAACCTTTATGTCTCTCTTCCTATCATTGCACAATTGTTCTCTGTAGCACTTTCTCCATACCCTATTAATTTTTCTAGTCTTAACTGTTCAAAAAGTGAGTTTCTTGTTGCATCTGTGGGTTGCCCTATAACTTAATACATCTCATTGTCAGCGGGTTCTAATATTAAGTGTGAACTTCCTTTCATTTCATTCCTTTTCTCCTATTTGTGAAGATTCAGCCATCTCTTCAGCTGTTGATAGCACAGACCTGGGGCTGGGAAGGAGAATTTTGCTCAGCCTTTTGGCATTCAGTGATCTCTGTTTTACTATGGAGATTGCACTGATGTTATTGATTGCACCTGCAGTTGAACATAAAGATTAGCTTAAAGAAGGATAGATACCGTCGGAGTTCAGTGTTGGCCTCCTGGGGAGGGAAAATTTCTAGATCATGCCAAAATTGACTTTATCTGAGAGTATATTGCAATAAGACATTGTCCCTTTTCCATCTGCAAAGCAATCTGCAGAATCTGGGCAAGTTTTCTCCAAGGGAGATGTCACGGCCTATTGCGAAATAACTCTTCATTTTCCAAAACACTCTTGTAGCTCAATCTTTTCCCATACATGGAGTCTCCTCTCTACAGCACACAGAAGTAATGATACCCATGCTGTATATAGTGTTTGTGGGAGATTTTAAAGGTTTTTTCTTTCCCTTTTTTTTTTCCTTTCCTTTTCTTTTTTTTTTTCTTTTTTTAAACTTCTTCTTTTACAAGAAAATGGGATCAGGCGCTTTGAAAGCGCTGGTGTTTATTCCGGGAGAAATCCATCCAAGACAAGTGAACCGTCAACACCTACTTCTTAATAAACAACTGTCAGGGTTTTGAGTAAATGAGGGCTGCGTGTGTGGGTGTGTGTGTCTGTTGGTTATTTAATTGCTCTATGAGTCTCCTCGTATCCCTAGTAACCTTCATGTTTTCATTTGAGTTACACCAAAGCTCTGCAGCGATATTCCCCAAACCGTTGCTGGTCCCGAGACAGGATTGTTAGAAAGCAGCCTGGCTTTGTTTGCTGCTCATGTTACTGTAGCGTGGGCAGAAAATTTAAACAGGCACCTATGACCCTTCCTTGGTGCTGCAGAAAGGATTTTGTGCTGCTCTGATGCCTCTGAGGCTCCCTCACTGACACCTGTGTTGAGCCTTGCTCTCCTGAATGGGCCACACTTTAAATCTTCACCATCAGGATAAATCGGTTGGAAGAGAAAAATTTTCTCTCTTTTCTTCAGTTCATTAACAAAAAAGGCACTGTAGCCTTAGCTCTTGCTGCCTGCCCAACAAACAAGCTGGCATAGCACACACTTCAGGTAAACTTTGCATCTTGTCTACTGCTGACCTAACCTGCCAGTGGGGGAGAGATTTCTCATCTGTGTCCTGAGGTTGCTGCCCTAATAGGAATGGAAATCAGATCACTGGAGTTTAACTAGGAGACGTGCTTCCCTTATTTCATTGGAAAGGTGTTCTTTTTCTTTTTAACAGTTAGACAGGGTCTTCAGAGGAGGTGGTGAGCTAAGATGGTCAAAATTTAGTGAGTTTCGTCCAAAGTTTTGTTCTTTTAATGTTTTCCAGTCTGTTTTCCTTTGAGGGAATTGTGCAGACATCCTCACTTCAGCAGGGCCTCCTCCAGAGTGGGAAAACACACTCTCTGAAACATCTTCTTTACTCAAATCATGACTTATATAATGCTGGTAGAAGCCTATGCCAAATTTGTTGTTCAGTGTTGCCCAATAATCACACTGAGGAAAACTGTCCCTGGGCTCATTAAAGATTAGGGAATGCTGAAGTCAGAGGCAGATACAAGAGCACAACAATGATCTCCAAAATCCTAAATCAGTTAGACCATGCTTAGACCAGGTCCACAGTCCTGAGAATTTTTCCTGGTAAAATAGAGAGAAGTGAGAAGAATGTTAAATTGGTGATGGAAAGAAAGAAGAGGGCACATTGGTCCTCTAAAGGATGCCCAAGCAAGGGCCAAGACTTGGTCCATCATCAGTGTGGTCAAAATCCACTGACCACTTGTGTGGGAAGACTCCTGCTCCCCACATCCAGATGTCTGACATCAGGCACTGCGCTCTTCCTACAACTTTTGATAGGTTGTTTTTCCCCGTTGCTGAGCCCATAAGCCTGGGGAAGAGGGACCAAGAGTCAAAAATATGTCTACAGCAGACAGTACCTCAAACCACATTTAATCTCAGTAGAGGAAAGCCTTCCTAATCTCATAGCCCTCGTCTGCACTTGGTTTAGAGGACTGAGTAATGAACTGCTCATTAAAGGTGTAGTGATGGGCTGAGGCCTCTCTGGAAGCATCACAAATAGGTCAGGGATGTTCTTGTGGGAAATAGCCTACTGAAGAACCTGGAGGAAAGGGTGCCCAGAGGCACATGGTGGTGCTGCTCTGTGGGCAGCAGGAAGCTGTTTCAGTTGCATTCTTCCTGTGGTCAGCTGTCCTACCCTGTGGTTAACAGAATATCCATTACTGGAGATTTTACTGATGAGTAAGCCTCAAAACACTGAGTAAAGCTTTAAACAAGTGGATAGAAGTGTGGTCATCTGAACAGCACGACCAGTTTGAATCCCGGTAACAGATTAGTTCTGTTTCCAAATGCCTGTTTGTAGAATGTGGCATTTTCAGAGGGACTACAAGGAAATGTGACACCTTGCAAAAAAAGACTGGGTTTAAATTCAATTGTGTGCATAACTTTGATCTTTGGATTAGTTTTCAAAATGCTTCCTTGTCTAGTGGCTATGAAGAAAGGCACAGAGACTGAGGTGTATCCAATATTATCTCTGCTCTTCCATGGTTTGTCTCAAGAAAAGAAAAGAGAAGATTTTCATTCAAGACCAATTCAAATTAGGACTTTGTGATATTATAAGTTGACGGTGAGGAACGAAAAATTCTCTGCATGCAGTAGGAGGGATGGCATTAGGCAACCCCATAATAAATCACAATTTTAATTAAAATGTGCTTTCAAAGAACATCAAGGATGCTTATGCAAAAAAAAAAAAAAAGTTGGAAAACTTCAAACCTTTGCCGTAAACAGATTGGGCCTCGGTACATTTTATTGTTCTGGAAATGATTCCTAGAGACTTTTTAAAAAACATATTTCAGCCCATTTGAGTCTGATATGGAGCAGCAGGAAAGGGATTAAAAGTGTATTACAAAACACTGAGGTCAGTTAGGCTATCTGCATCCTACCTCCCATCAAATGTCTGGTTTGGGTGCCTAAAATAACTTCTCAGGTGACTTAAGTAAGCAGCAGAGTTAGCACACCTGATGTCGTCTCTGGGGGTCTCACGGGCTGTAGAAGGAAGCCAAGCTCCTAGACCAGGTGTTGGTGACACTTTGGTGGCCAGAGCCACACTCTGAGAATTCTCTGTTCCGACTGATGAGCTGCACCAAGCTTTTCTACAGATGGGGCTGGGGGGCCAATTCCTGCAACATTTTAACAAGTGTCATTCCAAACCTGACCACAGTCAAGTATCACTCCACACCTGACCAGGATGCTCTAAATTGCAACTTGGTAACAAACAGCTCAGTCATGTGGAGGAAACTTAGATTTGTATGCGAACCTGAATTTCTTATTTTTCCTCCAACTCTGGGATTCACTTTCTGTGGCTCCTGAGTTAAAACTCTGTTTCTGGAGGGAAGGAGCCCTGAGAATATTAAGTCTTTGCTCTAATCACAGCCTTTCCTCTATCTTTCTCAAAGCAAAGTCCTGGTGAGCAGCAGACAGCCCTGCTGAGCTGAAGCCTCTGTCTGAAATGTCCCCTCCTTTTCAGACAGGAGATGCACAGCAAGCCTGCAAGGGAAGAAAACCTAATTGTATTGCACATGTTCTCATTTAAGTTGCTGTGAGTTGCTGGGATTTTGAGCAGAAGAAACGCAAGGTCACTTCTTGCCTGCCACAGTATCTTCTGCTTGGTGAGAATAGACCTGGTAGCTTTTCCTGGTGTAATTACTTGAAGGATGGGTGACTGGGGATCTTCCCCAGGTTTCATTCTGTGAGACTAAACCCATTCTTTAAATTAAACGCCCACCAACACACTCACTCACACACACACACCATGACAGGTAGAGCACTGTAGGTGTACTGTGGCAGCAGGTGCATGGATAATCCATTTTAGTATCTCCACAAAGCTAAAAGTCTTTAAAAAGAACACTCTTTTGGGTTTGCAGCACAGAAATCATAGTCCTGTAGGTATGAGACTTCCCAGAATCCCAGCTGGCAGGCAGTGAAAAGGTGCTGCTGTGCTGAAACACAGATCCATGTTAGTCCTCCTCTGGCAAACAGGGATTCCAGCTGTGTCTGTAATAGGCACACTGGATGTCACGTTCATACAGATGGCACGTTCATCACGACTCATACAGCAAGGTATCAGTTTGTCTCCAGCCAGACATTCATTTATTCAAAGCCATGTTCATCTAGATTGTAAAATGCCTTGGAAACATGAACTTGTGGCCTTGGTCATGGGGATCTTCATGGTCATCAGCAAAAACGAGTGTGAGGAAAACTCACTAAATTCTCCTGCTTGCACTGGTCAAGGAATATGAAATACCGTGGCCAAATCACTGAGCCTTAGTATTTCCATCTGCAGTGGAATAATGACTGCTACTTCTTCCACGAAGTGCTCTGAGATTTATTTAAGACAGACTTTAGATACCAACCATGTATTTTTGCTTTGTGTGAATGATGCAGTGATGTTATAAACTTTTGTAACTTGTTTACTCTTTGGTTTGTAGCTCTCTGTCCCACATGAACATACAAAGTACACTGATTTTACTCACTGAAGTAGTATTTTTACAAACTGTAGATCCATGGTTCTGGATAGAGAATGGCATGCAAATCAATAGAAACAAATGTATATTCTGGATATGTTTAGTAGTAGATGCCACCAGATGGGAATATAGATGATGAGGAAGCTAAAAACTTAATTTTTAATATCTGCTGCTGCAGTCCATCCACCTGAGTCTTTGTCAGTGAATTTCTTTTTGCCATACCTCTTGTACCAAAACCTAGCACAGCACTGCCTTCTCCTTAAATATTCCCTTTGTCAGTAAAAGTAAATGCATAATATGTTACATGTGGAGAAAGGAGTGTCAGGAAGCTTTATTTCTCTTCTCTCTTCATCTCTGGAGATATTACACATGCAAGGAATCTGGCACCTTCAATTATGCCTTACCTATTCCATAAGAAAAAAAAAAAGGGGGGGGGGCAAAAAAATTTACTGTAATAAACCTCATGACCTCTAGTCACAGAATAAGCAAATTCTCAGATATCCATAACAAGCTGAGCAGTCTGCAGCAGCAGAAATTACAAGTGCTGCACACTGAACTAAATTCTCTGGCACTTTAAAGTGCACATTTCCCAGCTTTGCCCTTTCCACAGTATTCCACAGGGGCCACCCATAGCAACTGCTGATAAGGTCGTGTGCAGGATGGGTGATGAATCTGCCCTGATTTCACAAGGTTGTTTTGTCTGGTACTGGAAAATAGATATCTGTGTATCCTTGAGAGAAATCCTTAAAGGGGGATTATGCAGAGCTGTGTGTATTGTCTAGTGGAAAACAAAACAAAGGAGGAAAAACACAGAGAAAAAAAATAGTAACTACTGAGTATTAGGTAAATACTTAGAATGAAATAGGGGGTTATTTTAAGGATTTTTAAAGCAGCCACTGAATAGTTTTTGCATCAGTGACTTCAACATATGCATCCTTTTTGTACAGTGGTTTGGGATTTAGCTTTTGCTCTTTTTTCTCCCCCCATACCCAAGAAAACTCCCCAAAACACCCTTCAGAACACCAACTGTGACATTTGGATTGAGGCAGAGGTCTCCAACTGTTCAGAGTTTTGCATTTGGGCTCATGTTTTGAGACTGCGATGCAGGATACAGAACAGCAGAGAAATTTAAAACAGAAAAGACCAAATCAATATGTTCCTCTATATTTAAAACTGGCAAAAAAAAAAAAAAAGAATAAAAAAATGGAAAAAAGCAGCCAATGCCTAAAACTGACTCCAGGGTTCTTCACTCTTCAAAACCAGGATGTTTTGGGTTTGCAGTGCTTTAGAGCTTTAAGGCTTAGATGCTGATCAGGTGATACTTAGTGCCTCCTTTTAAAGCTCAGAGCCAAATCTCAGCTATTTGGCGAGGACAGATTCAGTCTGGAGGAATATTTCACACAGATTTGCCTCTAAAAAGTCCATGCTCAGCCAAGTTAGAGGAATGGTGGCAGAAATCACAGTAGCTTTCCCTGTGCCAGGTTGGTAGCCTGAGTGTGTTGAACTGGTGGATCTTGGCATCTCTCATCGTTGCAGAACCATGTGTGGTACAACACTGCCCATCTTTTTTCCAGAGGGAACCACATCTCACTGGATTTGCCAAGAGAGAAAGGCCCTTCCTAGTAAATCAACTCTGTCTTACCCATGGGACAGACCGCTTTACAGCAGCAGGGAATATGGCAAGAGAAATGAATTGTTTAAAAATATGAAATATTCTTTTTGGTCCAAGGATGAGGAGGAATTGTTGGGATGAATCCAGAACTGAGGTATGTCAGGGGATGGAAATTATTCCAGGGGAAGAGAGAAGAGACTCTGAACAGAGAGATTTATTGCGTTGAGATATAGACTCCCAGAAGAAGGGGCTGAAGACACATTGCTGGAATTGCTTAACACCAGGTTGGACAAAACACTGGAGGATATAGAGAGGTTATATAGTCACAGATTTTTAAGGCTAGAGAGAACCACTTAGTCAAACCTCCTTCATGACTCATACCAGGGGATTTGCCTAAATGTATTCCTGTTCCAAGTCCAATAGCTGTCAGAAAAACACCCAGGCTTGTTTTAAAAGAAACTCCCAGTCCTAGAAAACCCATCGATTTCTGCAATAAGGTGTTCTCATGATTATTTACAGACCCTCTTAAAGTGTGAGCCATGTTTCTCATGCCAGTTTTCCTAACTTCAAACCCTGTGTATCTGCTAAACTAAGGACCTTCTGTGGCACTCCTGTCCCCATGTATTTTTATTCCCTTTGAAGTGGATCTCAGATGCTTATAACACCAGGTTCACCTCTGCTTTAGTCAATCTCCCTCTCTCCTCAACCAATGCTTGGAAACATTTATATTCTGCCAACACTTCCAATTCCAATCCTTCAAAATAAGTAAGTTTTGAAAGGAAAGAGGCGTAGCTTTCCTCCCTTATCAAGGGGCAAATACACTTTGATATCTAAAATGGGTCCTGCTGCTTGTGATTTACCCCATTTGCCCAGCTGCTTGGATACGAGGCTGTACCTTCAGCGCCAGTATTTTTTTAGACTTACTCAACTTGAGCACGCAGTCAGCACTTAAGAGGAAGCAATAGCAAGGCTGGGAATGGTTTTGTTTCATCAACATGTATAGAGCAAAGAAATGTACTTAGGTGAGTTACCAGAACAAAGGCAATTAAAAGGGCAATGCTCTGAGGTGGTGGAACTGCACCATGGTTCTACCTGGTCTGAGTGACCCTAGTCCCAAGCGAATGTGTGCATAGAAATCACTGCATTTCTGCACAGGTTCAGGAGTGTAATGGTTTCTCCAGAGCAGATTCTCAGTATAGGATAAGCCAGTTCTTAGCTAGATGTTCTCCAGTTCTGTTCTGGATGCTAATCCCAGGCCTGAATTTATATTAAAACTCTACATATTCAGCCACATGGGTGTGAGACTCAGGACTCCACTTTATACCTGACTTTTTGGGGGAGAAGCTTTGGAAAGAGAAGGAAGAGAAGTTTGGGAGGTCATTTAAGCACTAAGCTGTGCTCAGGGTGTTTTGCAATCTTCCTTCCTAGATCACAGCTCCCTGCCCTTTCTTTTTCTGGTCTGTGCTGCTGCAGATTTATATGTGTAGAAGACAAAGCTAAACTTGGTCAGGGCCTTAAAGTAATGCTGTTGTACCTTAATAAAACTGTACTTAGCCTGGTGATATTGTGAAAACTCTTGAAAATGTCTTGAAAGTATAAAATCAAAAGACAATTAAATCTTGGGATCAGCTCCCAAGTGGATTTGCACTGGAGATTCACACTTAATAAAATACAGAAAATTGCATTTTATTTTGGTACATAAATACTGGTAGTGCAGGACTGTGGCATTTAGAAGAGAGAATCGCTCCACCAGAAAACTCACTTCAGCAAAATGATGCAGTCCAGTTGAGGCCTTTTTATGATCTGAGAAATGACTGTTTTTATAGCACACTAAATAAAACCTGCTATTTGAGCTGGAGGTTTATTAGTAAAGGTGTTTTTGTCATAGCTGGGGAGGGAGGGGAGGAAGAAGAGATGAGGGATGAACATCAAAGCAGAGATAGGTGTCATTCAAGAAAAGCGCAGCAACATCCCAAAAATGCAGTGTCACTCATCCTCACCTCACCTAGCACCACCAGGGAGACATTTTATGTCACCATTTTGTTGTTTTTGTTGCTCCAGTACATTATTACGAGCCTGATTAAATTTCCCCCACTGGGAAAGACTTGGCTATGGGCGTGGTGAGGAACCTGTGAAAACATCTGTGTGGAAGAGTTATCTGCAGGGAGCCAGATCCAGGGGATGGTAAAATCAGTTCTTATAGGAGAGCTGTCAGATTTAGCCAGGGCAGCTTGTGATTTTGCAGCTGCCCAAAATCACCCCTTCTGTGGTCTTGAAAGAGGACTTGCAGCTGAGCATTATCATTCTGACAGCACATGTGCAGTGCTGGGCATCCTTCTCCAAATCTGTCTTCCATCATTCCTTAAAGACCCTGTAGATTTAAAATCCCCTGACTGAAGACTAAAATCCTCAACAATTATGTCACAGGGGCATCATCTCTAGCTCAGAAACAGAGATGTCTGCCATGCTTTGGTCTCTTCAACATGTGCAAGGAAATTTCCCCAGCTATCACTTCCTGGGGCTGTTACTGGTTCTAGGGAAAAGGGGAGGGGGATCAGTTTCTATCTGACAACAGTGGTGAAAAATTGTCACGTGTTATGGGGAAACTGGAGCATAAATCTCCTGAAGCCCCACTCATCCTGTAGCCTTTTGCAAATGGAACAGGCTCTACTGCATGTCTGCTTGGGCTGTTATAAGGACTGCACTCAGCGTGCAAGGGAAGATGGGAGTGCTCCTATTCCCTTCTGCCAGGAAGGCATTATTTTACTGCTGAAAACAAAGAAGAATCCCACTTTGCAGTCTGATCCGAGACCAGCTTTTTGGGAGAGTCCAGACCACATCCTGTCTCTGGATGATGTACCCCCACAGCACTGACTGGCTTTGGAAGACATGCAGTGGCTTTTCCATGTGTACCCAATGCAGCCAGAACTTCACCACGTATGACATCTCTCTAGGCAGATTTTGCAAAGGGAATGGACCTCCCACATTTTGCTGCAGATCACTGGAGTTCATCTTTTCATGGTGAATTTGCCAAAGGCACGAGCGATGCTCTCACTGAATTCATGGAGCAGGACTCAGATCTTCATTCAGGGAAGTCAGGAGACACTGTATATTTGACCTGTCCTGCAAATTTTCAAAGGGTTTATAACCCAGCTGTTCCTGATAGATGTTCTGGCAGATTTCTTGACTTTTTGTCTAATGCTGTTGCACTTGTAATACTTCATGCTAGACCTTAGCTGCAATCAGGATGCTTTGAGAGAATTAATCTGGCGGTCAGTAACTGCTAAATGAAGTGCATGCTAAAAGAATGATGAGCTAACTGACTGCAGCTCACAGCTTTTATGAGCTTCCCTAAATGCCTGTTTTCAGGTGAATTCAGCATCTCCTTGACATTTAAGGACTCCATTTATAATCAAATTATTTAACTCTAGTGGAAAGAATCACTGGCCTCAATGGAAAAGCCATTTATATTTCTCCCATCCCTTGGAAGAATAAAAGTATTCAAGGTAATGCTGGAATTCCTATATTAAATGAAGGATAAAAGAAACCTTTCAATTCAAATTAAGAACTTCAGGCTTTTAAAAATTATAGCAGAAACTTAAAGTGCACAGCTGTTCACACCCTTATTTCCAATTTAGCAATCTCAGACATGCTGAGGGCAACTAAGATGGTGAAGGGCCTTGAGGGGAAGCCATATGGGGATCGGCTGAGGTCACTCGGTCTGTTCAGCTGGATAAGAGGAGACTGAGGTCAGAGCTCATTGCAGTTGCAGCTTCCTCATAAAGGGAAGAGGAGGGGCAGACACTGATCTCTGCTCTGTGGTGACAGCAACAGGATGGAGGGAATGGCCTGAGGCTGAGTCAGGGGAAGTTTAGGTGGGTTATCCAGAAAAGCTTCTTCACCCAGAGGGTGGCTGGGCATTGGAACAGGCTCCCCAGGGAATGGTCACAGCACCAAGCCTGGCAGAACTCAAGAGTTGTTTGGACAACGCTCTCAGGCACGGGGTGGGATTGTTGGGGATGGTGCTGTGCAGGGACAGGGGTTGGACTTGGTGATCCTTGTGGGTCCCTTCCAATTTTTTCTGTAATTCTGGGATTCTGGGATTAACATCCTAGAAAACACCACGAGTTTTTCAGGGATTAATACCCCTTACTACTTCCATTTCTGCAGGCCCCAGTCTGTATTCAGATCCTTCTGCTGTTTGATTTTGGCTAAGCCACTGTACACATATGCATTGCCCTCTACAATTGGAAATTACAGAATAAAGGGAAGGAGCAAGATGAGGTAGAAACTTGGACAAGCGATCTCATAGTTACTCACTGGTGAGAGTAGGTTGAGCTCCACAGAATTAACCATTCCTGAAGGGATGGAAGTATGTTTTATATATGAATAATAAAGCTTTAGTATTACTGCTGCAGTTCATTAGCAAGGGTTTTCAACAAATGAAAGCACTCACTCAGCAAAGGTGCCTTGCTCTGCAAGCCCTGGCTTTGTGGATGTAATGTCTGAAACATCTGCCTAAAAATCCATGCACTGGCTTGAGGCCAAACAAGGACCCAACCAGGGTTCTCCGAGCAGCTGAACAGGAAAAATGTATGAGTCCCATAGAAGTCCACCTTAGCTGGTGCCCAGTTGTTCTCTCCCACCTGCCAAAAGCAAGGCGGCAAACAGTATTATGGTTAAACATGATATTTAAACTGCATTGTTATGTCAGTGATGATGGGTTCTTTGTTGGAGATGACAGAAAAATCCCATTGTTTAGAATTTTCCCAGACTCGGTGCTTATTGCAAAGCTCTGAAAAGAACAGGGTTGTTTAAACATTTGATAAAGAAAATATGTGCAGCGATGGGTCTATTCCACCAAGGAGATCAGCCTGCAGCGCCAAATCCTACCTTTATAAATTCAACATGTTGCTGCAATTCGACGAAATAAAATCCTCAATCCCTGTATGTGGAAAATAGAAGTGTCTAAAAAGCAGCAGAATATAGAAACAGTGTGCAAATTATTCAGTTTAAAGCTGGTAGCAAAATGAATCTGGAATAACTTTGGAATTTCTGAACTATTTAGAAAATCAAGATGCTTTACCAGGAATACACAAAAAATTACAATTCACAACCATGTGAGCATCTTCGGACTGTTCAGTAATCTCTCCATTGATTTGTCTTATCCTTGGATAAGTGCTTTAGACAGGGTATTCTCAAAACAATCATGATGCCAAAGCCTGAACTTCAGCTTCTCTGTGTTGACTCAATCACACAAACACACACCATGGTTTGGGATGTTTAGTTTAGTGAATGGACACAAAGAGGTGTTGCTTGGCTTTTAATTAACCCACTCCCACCCCACGCTGTGTCCTGCTCTCAAGGGCATCTTCGCTTTAATTCCTGCCTCTCTTTGTACGTCAAATGAGTGATTAGGGGTTGGAACAAGATTATCTTTAAGGTCCCTTCTAACCCAAACCATTCAATGATTCTGTGAGCCACACTTCTGTGAGTGTGATGGTGTTTGGGCTTTGTGCTGTTTGAGACCCAGGGAGCTGTAAAAGGAATAAATTCTGGGAGAGATAAATTTACAACAGTACTCTGGAAAATCCCCTGTTTTGGAATGATAGCAATGATTTTTATGTTAGTATTTCTGATGTGTTTTCTATTGGTATTTTGCTTTTAATTAAAGCCCCTACATCAGTTTTGAACTAGATTCACTGGAGTTCCTCACAAGACACCACTGTTTGGACTTTCAGCAAGTGTCATTTGCTGGTTTGTATCCCTCATCCATGGCTAGAGTCACTGAGGACCTGAGAAAATTCCTAAGACCATTTCAGAGACTTGCAATTATGAACAGACTTGACTTAATCACAGTTTCCTCACACCTCATGTCAATGACTGCTCAACCTGTAAGTCATAAGGCCAAAGTTATATTCGCCTGAACCTGCTGTCTCCTCCACTTGGCATCTTATATTTATAGAGTAATTCTACCCTGGGAAAGCTCAGTGCACTCACCAAAAGACATGAAATATCTCCAACCTGTAGCTCTGATCAGAGCCTGCAAGTGAGCCATTTACAGCCATCCCATTGGGACACAAGGGGAAATGCTCAATTTTGAGCAAAAGTATGAGATGAGCCAGGATTATTTATTCATGTGTTGGAGCTAGAAATCTCTTTTTTTTCCGTCTCTCAAAGGGCTTTTTTCTCTAGTAACATGTGTTCGTGCATGTCTAGGAAGCAGAAACTGAAGAGAAAGCTTTATCAAGAGGAACAAACCACTTGGAGATTCTCCAGATTTTAGGAACTCAGGACAAGAACAGAGACTGATTTTTCAGGAGGCAGGTGGCCGTCGTACTTTCAGTCAGTGCCAAATTTATTCATTCAGCCTGGAAAATCTCAGGCTGACCGTTTGCTAGACACCAAAGTTCTGTTATAAGGACTGTCTGAAGTACTTTTGGGTATAAGCCCAATTTAAACCAAGCTGAATTCAGCCCTGCCTTCCCTCTGAGCTGGGTGGGTACAGGGAAGGTCCACTTTGCACGGAATATCTCTGTCATATCAGACTGCTGTGACTGAGCTAATATCCTCCTCTGCATGTCTCAGCACCTGGATATCTAGCATCTTGCCAGCTCAGGAGGCAAGCAGAGCAAGCGCCCACATACATCACAGCTTCACCCCATGGATTTCCAGTGAGATACCAGCTCTCAGGTGGCAAAAGTGCTACCAAAAATGGCTTACGAGTTCCTAGACCACACAGAGGTATCATATGAGGTTTTGATGAGATTTGCTCTTGCTGGAGAGGCAGGGGTGACCCTAAGATAAAAGCAAGCACTTCCCAATACCCTGATTTTAAGTGACAGTATGTGTTTAGGAAAGCCTTTCCTCTTTTTCCTTTTTTTTTTTCTTTTTTTTTCAAGTTTTGTTTTCAGCCCTATGAAGAAGATAACAAAGGATGGTATGTCCCCAGAGCACACTGATGTGTCACTGTGGATGCCAATCCCCACAGACGCTCCCGATGTTATTAATTTTTAAAACAAACTTGCTGATTGAGGTTCTGACTGCCTTTAAATTGTCTCTACAAGGAGACTGTGTACTAATTAACCCACAGAAACAATCAATGATGTACCTTTTTCAAGTTTCAGGGTGATTAGAATATGAAAATGAAGAGCACAATGGTGCAGATGTTTTAAAATCACAGCAGACAGCAATTAGTGACATGGGAACCAGCTGCTTATCTCTCCAGATAAAGCCTCTTAATAGGGAATTACACTTGACGAGCCATTACACAGATGGATCTGCGAATGATTTAAAGAGGGGGCGTTGTAGTATTAACTTTGATTTGCAAGCCAGATTCTTGACAAGCTTTATGTGTGTTACCTCCTCAAAAAGGTGCATTTGGAGCGGGGGGACCATCTCTTTAAGCACAGATTTCTTTTTTTTAAGATGTTGGGTTTCTCTAAATGTTTTTTTTTTTTTTCAAGTTTTATTCTTTTTTTATTTGGCTTTTTAAAATAATAATTGTTATTATTTTACTAGGCCCTTGATTTTGTTGTTGCCATCTCCTCCCAGTTTTTGCATTTGGATTGGAAGCAGCATGTGAGTTTAGATGGAAGCTCAGTCAAGGGAAGGAGGAGGCAGACTGAAGCATCCAGTAGTTAAATTAAGAGTGCCTGAGGGATGGATTCTGCTGCTGGGTACTACTTGAAGAGTAGGATGTTGCCCCTCGTGGGACTGGTATAGTCTCATCTCAGCTGCAAGGGCTGCATGCCAGAATAAAACTGTTATGGGGAGTAATCTGTTCTGCAGGGGCAGGGTTGCACAGAATCAGAGGGACAGGTATAAACACACAGCATAAAACTGCTTCTTGTCTATGACCAGTGATCACCAGAGTATGGGGTCTATCCTGCTCATCCACCAGGGCCAAAGATGAGGCCTGAAACTCATGAGTTTGTCATTCAAATCATATTCTACTAATAGGAGGTTTAAAATTTTATTCTTATAGTCTAGGGTTTAGCATGTGCTGGATCAGGTTGCTCAAGCCTCTTTGCAGTTACAAAAGCTATCGTCTTCTTTATGTGCATTTTATTTTCTTAAAAGGAAAGTTGGGATTTTTAACCTACTGAAAACATCCAGTAAACTGTGTATGAAGAGAAATATTGACCAAGTATGCTGAGCTGTAGTGAAATTACATGGGTTAATTTACACTTCTACTTCCACAAAAGAAGAAGGAGCAGACTCTCAGTGCAGAATAGCTGGCTGTGGAAGAAAATCCCATTTAATGAAAGGGCAAATGACAAGCAGAGGCTAGCACTAAGTTTGAAGAATTTTTAGGGTCTCGTAAACCGAAAAGTAAATAAAGACAAATCCTTCTGTTTTCATGAAAAAAGCCCACTATTCTTGATGCTGGTCTCAGCCAGCTGCCGTAGGAACTCTATCCGAGTCAACTGGCCCATGGAGCTGGAGTATATTGCACGCTTACTGACAAATAAAGTAAAGAATTTGGGTGAAAGTTATCAAGATATAGGTTTCTGAAGATTCCTTCACCATCCTGACAGCTCTGGCATCCTCTGTCAGCTTAGCAGAGTCTTGGCTTAGCTGAGCTGGGCCTCATTGGCTTTTGGGCATGGTGCTCACATAGCAGGGAAAATTGAAGCCTAATCATTAGGACCAGTGGGATCGAACAGCAGCCCAGATGGATACATGGGGAATAAAATACACTCGGCTGCATTACTTTCAACTTACTTAGTAGTGCTTTTAGGTAAACATATCCATTGCAGCCACTGAAACACAACCTGCTGCGGCCAAACAGTCTGTAGTTACTGTGCTGCAGAAGAATTATTTTTGGGTGGTATGGATGTGTCTGGCAAGGTAGAGTCAATAAATGTTATGCTGGAAGAAGTTCCATGAGGAAACCCAGCAGACTGTAATGTGCTTGGGCAGATATATAGTTCTGACATCCCGCTTAGGAAATGGAGTCCCCTGATCCTGCAGACCGGTCATTTTTTGAAGGCCTGTTGAAATTGGAGTGCTTATCTGCGTGATTAAATGCCTCCAGAGTTGGCACCTTTGATGACATAGGCATATCTTTCTCATGAATTTTAAGATCGATGTGGTGGTGGCCTGTGCTGCTGGAGCAATGACAGGGCTATCATTAGGGATGTGTTGGGAGTTGCATCATCACTATATAATGTGCAGGCCAAGGAAATGAGGCTGGAGGAGCCAAGCCATATATCAGCATTCATTGCTGATCTATAGCTGGCCTCTCCATTCTGAGCCCTTATTAACTGCCTTAAAATATAGATCTGAGATTATTGCTCCTTCTAGACCACGGATCTCCATGTGTGATAGACATGGAGGGACCAGTTACCAGAGTGTGATGGTTTTGTTCCCTGCTGTAACCCTCTTTCTTATTTTTATCTTTTTTTTTTCTCCTCTTCCAAATTAAATGTTTCAGGTCATTCAGTTTCACAGCTCAGCACTTGGGAAGTAAAATGGGTGTAAGAAGCTGGTTTGGCTGCAGCCAGCAGGCTGGGATCCATTCAGAAACAATCTGGCCCTGCCTCAGTGCGGGTCCTGGGGCCCAAGAGAGGTCTTAGCCTAGCATTTCCAGGGCTTCTCCACATCACAAATCATGGTACCTCGAGAAGATGAAGTTTTATGTGAGGCTGGAGTGAAGGGCAGCCATCTCCCCCTGGGACATCACCAGGGGATGGCCCACCCATCTCCTTGTGCCAGGACACCCAGCCTAGTGTCTGGGCAGCAGGAGAAGCCCAAGTGGCTCAGGCAAAACAGATCTCAGGAGCTTTGGGATCAGTTTAAAATAATTAAAATAAAACAAGCTGTAAAACTCCAGTGCTGGTGCTGCTGGTTCCCACACCACCCCTGGACTCATCCCAAGATGTGGGCACAAGTGGGCCCCCTTTCTTGGAGGAGGGCACCAATGTGGGTTGTGTTCTCTGTGCGCTGCAGGGCTCTTGTGTGGGAGGGCACTGTAAGGAAGGGGAGGAGAAGGATTCATTCCCCAAGGGGTGTTTATGCTTTTGGGTCTTTTCTCAGGCTGAAGAAACCGGGTGTCACTCACCCACGACATCTGCAGCTCCACCGCAGCTGCATGCTTTCGTTCTCGCACTCCACGATTCCTGGAAATCTCTGTTTTCCCTGAGCATGGCTGGTCCATGTGCACGACAGCTGAACTATCTACAGGATTTAAGAGTCCCTGATTGCTGCTCAGACAATGGACCAGAACAACTTCATAGTTATTGCCGATTCCAGGAAAGACACATGTCCATATTTATATGGGCATGAAAGATAGTTCAGCATCAATTTGTCAATAACGTGCATGTTTAGTGGCCACTAGATAATGCACCATGAACTCAGAGCTGTCTAGTCCTTATCAAACCTCTCTGAAGTTGCTCAAAAGTAGGGACACCTCATTTTCCAACTCAGAGCCCTCATGCCCTTTTGCCAGCTTGTCCCAAAATTTCTGTTGCAAACACCCCAAAGTGAGATCTAATGGGCTACTGACAGAAACTTAATTGTACCAGGGTGTTTGCAGGAACACAACACACGTAGCAGTTATTTTCTACTTTCTACTGGTCTTTCCTTGGTTATGTTTTAATTTTAAGTCTCATCATGTATTTGACTTTCTCAACACTGTCCGTATTTTGTACACCTAGTAGTGCTTGCAGTACCAGGTATACAAAAGCAGTTGCACAGTCTGACCCAGAGCTTTACAAAATAAAAGCTGCAAAATAAAATTAAAAAAAAAAAAAACAGATCTACGAAAGAAAGTAAAAAACAAACAGATGGATACTTTTGCTTTAAAAGGAAAAAGTTACAGCTGTAGTAAACAAATTTTTTTTTTTAGCTGGAGGCCCACCAAGAGAAAAACGGTAGATTTTCTTTTGCTCTGTAAGAGTCTTCAGCATAATTCTGCCCTTGCTGTAACCTCTGGGTCTTAAAGAGCTCCTGTCAGATTAGAAATCATGTTGAAAATATCTCTCACCAACATTGCAAATAGCAGAGTTTTAAAATGGAAAGGGAGTAATGCAAATCTTGAACCTGCCAAGTGTGCCTCACACACTTGACGCTATGCATATGATTTTAAGCACTAAGTATGTGGGGATGGCTTCCATGTGGAAATTCAAGTAAATCTTAGCAGAATCTGCCTTCATAGGGAAGTGGACCCATGGGTTTTTTCTCTTGTTTGTTACAACTTCCAAGATAATTTTTCAGTTTCCTTGTTTACAATAATGAGTTTAATTGCTGCTGTTGAGCCTCAAGTTCTGTGAGCAATTATTTTTCAGGAAAAAGGCATTCTCACCAGGAGGCTGAGTTGCACCATTCATCCATTGAAAGGGAATATTTCACTTGTGTTTTAAATTAAAAATCAATAGAATATTTTCCTTTAACAATTTAACAAAACTTCTTTATTGCACATAAAATCTAAATGTAAATTTGGCTCAAGTATAGGAATATTTTATAAAGGTTTCTAACTCTTACAAAGACATTGTTATTCACTGCATAAATAAAGAGCTTCAACGAGTGGTTATGAATGGACTGATAAACTAATTTTTTTTTTCCTGTTTATTTTCTGATCCCTTCCAGGTTTATGACAGGCCACAAAAACATTCTGCTCTGCACTATGATCCAGGCCTCCAACAAGACTTCACCAGTGACACCTTAAAATCAAAACACCAGCAGAAAAGTAGCAACCAGCACCACATTGACTGGTCAGCGAGCTCCGACACTGGACCCGCTTCTCAGAGTTGCTTCATCAACACAGAGCCCAGTAGAGAAGCAATTAGTGCCACCAAGGTCTCTGCTCTGGAGCCAGGAGTTTCCTACAGCAAATCCCAGGCCAAGAAGTCCTGCAGCAGCAGCACGTGGGGGCAGCTGTCGGTCAGTAGTAAAGAGCTGGCAATTTGCGGCGCAGTCCCGTCACCCAACGGCATCAGCACAGCCGCCCAGCCTAGCAGTGCCTCTGAGTGCAATGGGCTTTTGCCTCTTGGAGATCAAGAGGGAGGTGTGCAACTGGAGGCCCCCGATCAGCCCGCTGGAAGTACGAAGAAGAAGTCCAGCAAAAAGGACTTGATTAGCCAAACCATCCAAACCACAGACATTGAGTGGGTAAAGAGTGCTCAGAAAGCATTTGACAGCAAATCCCATGACAGCATGGAAGGGAAAAAGGAGTCTTACTCAATGGACAACATGTTGGATACATCACCCTCGAAGCAGAATACCATTTCTGCTAGCAGTTGTGAAAGTGACACCAATCACGTACGAATTACTATCCCAATAAAGTCGCCAACAACTGATGCATCTGGCCACAAAAGGAAAAAGAGGCAATCCATAAAATCCTCTATAGAGAAAACTATCCAGGAGAAAAGCCTGCCTTCTGTGCTTGCTTTGAGCAGTGAAATGGCAAACAGGACCAGCTCTCAACCAGAGGGGAATAAAAAAGATCTTTGAGGCACAAAGCCAGGGAAAGTGATTGAAAATGAGTCCCCCTTAGTAGCTATTGACAGTGGTGTGTTCACGGATAAAGCATCCCCCAACAATGCTGCCCGACTCAGAAAACCTCTACCTGTGACATCCACTCTCCTACCCACCAATCTTTCCACAGCTGGGAAATTACCTGATGTCCAGCACCCCAAACATGCAGCTAAGCGTCGATGGACCTGCAGCAAACCTAAATCTATTCTTCGGGAGACCTCCCTGACGACATCTGAGAAGCTGATGGTGGAGCCTCCTTCAGCCTATCCCATCACACCATCCAGCCCTCTGTACACCAATACAGACAGTCTTACTGTGATCACACCTGTCAAGAAAAAAAGAGGACGACCAAAGAAACAGCCTTTGCTCACTGTTGAAACCATTCATGAGGGAACCTCCACCAGCCCAGTGAGTCCAATCAATCGTGAATTTCCAGGAACAAAGAAAAGGAAGAGGAGAAGGAATCTGGCCAAGTTCGCCCAGATGGTTCCAGGAGAGGACAAGTCCATCAGTGAACTCAAATTTCACAAAAAGGTCGGGAAACTTGGGGTCTTGGATAAGAAGACCATCAAGACAATTAATAAAATGAAAACCCTCAAGAGGAAGAACATTCTCAATCAAATCTTGTCCTCCTGCTCCAGCAGCATAGCTCTGAAAACAAAAGTTCAGCCACCATCTAGTGCTGGGCCAACCACCATTGATGCCAGACTAGGAAAGCAGATCAATGTCAGCAAGAGGGGGACTATCTACATTGGTAAAAAACGGGGCAGAAAGCCAAGGGCAGAGCTGCAACCTCAGCCAGAAGAACCTAAGACAGCCATCAAGCACTCAAGGCCTGTTTCCAGCCAGCCAGAAAACCCAGCAGTGCCTTCCAACCTGCAGTCACTTGTGGCATCGTCACCAGCAGCTATTCATCCGCTTTCAACACAATTAGTGGGGATAAACGGCAACCTCAGCCCTGCAAGCACTGAAACTAATTTTTCAGAGTTAAAAACTATGCCAAATCTTCAACCTATCAGTGCTCTTCCTACAAAAACCCAGAAAGGAATGCACAGTGGAACTTGGAAGCTGTCTCCACCCAGGCTAATGGCTAATTCACCTTCTCACCTCTGTGAAATAGGTTCTCTGAAAGAAGTCACGCTGTCGCCAGTGAGTGAGTCTCATAGCGAGGAAACTATACCGAGCGACAGTGGGATAGGTACAGACAACAACAGTACCTCTGACCAAGCCGAGAAAAGCTCAGAATCCCGCCGGAGATACTCCTTTGATTTCTGCACCCTGGACAATCCAGAGGCTATCCCATCTGACACCAGCACAAAGAACAGGCATGGTCACCGGCAGAAGCATCTCATTGTGGATAACTTTCTCTCTCATGAGAGTATTAAAAAGCCAAAGCACAAGAGGAAAAGGAAAAGCCTGCAGAACAGAGATGACCTCCAGTTTCTGGCAGACCTTGAGGAACTCATCAATAAGTTTCAAGTGTTCAGGATTTCCCATAGAAGTTATACATTTTATCATGAAAATCCATATCCCAGCATCTTCAGGATTAATTTTGATCACTACTACCCTGTGCCATATATCCAGTATGACCCATTGCTCTATCTTCGCAGGACCTCTGATATGAAGTCTAAGAAGAAGCGTGGTAGACCTGCCAAAACCAATGACACCATGACAAAGGTGCCTTTTTTACAAGGGTTCGGTTACCCTATTCCCAGTGGGAGTTACTATGCACCCTATGGAATGCCTTACACATCAATGCCTATGATGAATCTTGGTTACTATGGTCAGTATCCAGCTCCTTTGTACCTGTCTCACACGCTCGGAGCGGCTTCCCCTTTTATGAGACCTACCGTGCCCCCACCCCAGTTCCATGCAAGCTCTCATATGAAGATGTCCACCACTGCCAAACACAAAGCAAAACATGGAGTGCACCTACAAACCCCTGTGGGAATGGGCCTTGGAGACATGCAGTCCTCCTTGGCTCCTCCGAAGGTTGGAGGAACAAGCCTTTCAAGTGGCCGACTTCACAAAAGGAAACACAAACATAAGCACAAGCATAAGGATGAGCGGATATTGGGGACTCACGAAGATCTGAGTGGTCTCTTTGCTAGCAAGTCCTCTGGCTTCTCCAGCCATGCCATCAACGAGAGGCTGAGCGGCTCAGACAAAGACCTGTCCTTGCTCAACGAGAAAAGCAAGCATAAGGAGAAGCAGAAGCACCAGCATTGTGAAACCGGGCACAAAGGCTCAAAGAGTAATTTTGAAGTGGATACGTTGTCTACGCTATCACTTTCTGATGCCCAGCAGTGGTCACAGAGTAAAGATAAAAGTGACTCAAGCAGTGATCCCATTGACTCTTGCACAAAGAGATACTCTGGTAATACTGAGAGTAATGGAAGGTCAGAGTCCCTGGACATGTTTGGTGAAATGAATTCCTCAAGTGAGAAGCGGGACAATGATGCAAGTGGGAATAAAAGAAGAAGCTTTGAAGGCTTTGGAACTTACAGGGAAAAGGACATTCAGCCCTTCAAGACAAATAGGAAGGACAGAAGTACTTTTGATTCTTCAGCCTCTTCAGGTAAGCTTTGTTTTATTCTATTTTACCTTACTGCACTCAAATTTCAATGCTGAACAAAGAGGGACTCACCATTTACAACAAATACATTTATGAGTCAATAACTTCTCTGGCTTTTGTAATTGATGTCATTCTTCAGCCAAACTTAGGGGAGATTGACAAGAATGTTGGCCACATCTTAAGCCCAAAGCTGTAAAATCTTCAAGTTGTTACACAGCACTTCTGTAAATATTTGTCCTGCCTTCACCTATCTCTCATGGCTTGTTGCACTTCTTACTAAAACTCCACCACAGCATTCTTCAACAGCAGCAATTATAATACCTGTTGACAAGGTGGGCATCCCCCTGATCAGTGTCTAACACCACATGATCAAAGTCGTTGTCCAGCCTTTGGGAGAAGAGAAGAGAATCTCTGCTCTGGCCCATAAAGTTACCAAAACCCACTTGTTGATGGGATGGACCAAGCAGGTGGAAACTTGTGAAGCTGTGTCAGTGTCCCGTTAGCGTGGTCTACTGCTGATCCAGAGGCACCCACCATGCTGATGTCTGGGCTGAATATCTGGAGATCCTGGGTACAGTCCTAGTTTAAGTCTGTCACTTCCAGTCGGCAGGTGTCATGTAAAATAATTATCCTGAGCTTTGAGTGGCTGTGGAAGGGAGTGGTGTCATGGAAACAATAAATCCTCACCAATTGACTCTGAAGAGTTTCAGGTCTCATGACTTGGAAATATAAGCTGGGTAGATGAAGAGGGAGGAAGCTCCTATCGGCTGCTAAGGACATCTGTTCCTCTCCTGCAGAGTGGGGAAAAAGGGAATCTGAATCTTGTCTGAGAGACTGAATTGTACTTTACAATAGGGAGCTGCATTTGTGATGACACAGAAGCAGGTGTTTTGCTGTATTATAAATGAATTTAGCTTGGGAGCAAGCCCAGTGCTCCTACACCATCAGATATTTATCACAAAGCAGATTTCACACTTAGTTCTGGAAAGGGGTGAGCTTTGGTGAACTAACCAGTGGTGGATGAGATTCTGATGTGCTAAAAAAGAGCTTCGAAGAAATGTAGTTGATGGCCTTCATAGTTAATAGAGAATTAACTGAGAACACAGAGGGAGCAGAGAATTTGTGTGACCTGCCAATGTAAGGCTCTAAAGTTTTTTACTGTCTTGTAACTGATCAAGTTCCAAAGACTGCTCATGCTTAAGCCACCTAAACATTTCCAATTCCTTCACCAAGACTAGAATCTGGATGGTAGCAGTGAAAGGCAGTCTGAAATGACAGATTACCCCATGAAAACCTTCCTATTCATGATATCAAGTTATAATAGATCAGTTGTGACATCAAAAAATGATACACACAGAAATATGGGAAAAGAGATTCAAATCAGTCTCTGAAGATCAGAGTTGCAACATACCTGACAAAGAACAAAAATATTCTCCACCAAGTGTTGCAGTTGCTATTTAATTAAGGAAGTTGTGTCCTATCACATAGGATTACAAGTCTCCAAAATGTTTAATAACTTTTTCTTTTTTTTAATGGAAATTCACAGTTTTCACAGTCTGATAACAGTCTTTGCATTTGTAGCCTTTTTGCTTTTTGAACAGAAGATGTTTGCTAAATCTGTAATTTTCAATTTAATATGTTTCACTAAGGCATAGCAAACTGTCAAAATTCCCAACACTGTTGAACTCAAATGAGTTTCCACAGTAGGGGCATGATCCTCAGCAGGCTGACTTGAAGATGGAAGTAGGAAAGAAAAAGTCAATTTCATGTTATTTTCCTTCAGTTTATTTCCCATGATGATAAAAGTATAAGATGGAGGGCTAGAACTTGCAGTAGGAGCTCCATTAGATTTGCAGTTTAAACTTTTTAAACTGGTTCTCATTTAAACTGCAATTATTACTTTTATTTATTTTGCTCTTCATGATTACAGCCGCACAGCATTCCCTATGACCTAATCCATCAAATCTCAGATTATTAATTTATTTCTTCATTGTCATGCTATTATTTACATGGAAAAATCATCAGCAGTTGCTAAGCAGAGACAGATAACCAGAGCCATACCTTGCACTACAAGGAAAAATACTAAAACTAAACAGCTCTGCCAAGAAAGGCCTGGAGCCAAGACTGCTCATTAAAGCCTAGGAACATCTGTCTGCTTATGACTGCCTAAGATCTCAGTGCAGCTTTTTTTCTTCTCTGCCTTTGACCTTCACTGAGATTCCCAGCAGAGGTCTGCACTTGAGTCTAGCCATAACTACTTAACCAGTTCCCACAGAGGGAGGATTACACTCTTCCGTGATAACCTTGACCTTCTTTCTCCTAACTCACCTTGCATTTCCCTGAGGAGGTTAAACACGGATTGACTAATCAGAAAAATAAAAGGTAAAGGAAAAAAAAAAAAAAAAGAAGACATGAGAACATATATATCTGTCCCAGGAGGCAACTTCCACAGCCTGATTGCTCTTTCCTTTCAGTATTGTCATCTTCCACAAGTCAAAAATAATATATAACAGAGATAAGAGGAGACATCCTGAATATTCTGGTGAAAGCTGAAAATAGATTTACATCACAATTTCAGTGTTATCTTTACTGCATGGGTATTTTGGTGTACTCAGTACTGCCATTTGCAACTTCATTGCGTGGTTCTGGAGATAAAATATGTAGCAAAACCTACCCACACTCAGTGGATATATCTGTGATGAGAGGGATGAGAGAACCATTTATTGTTCTTTGGTGTTCGGGCCATGCAGTTTGTTTCAGTGTGGTGTGCAGCTGCAGGTACTATTGCATTGCTGTTAATTTATGGTTTTGTCTGTGTTGTGACAACACTTGGCCACTTCTAAAAAGTTTGGTATTCCTTGGTGGTAAGTAGTGATCCTGCATATGGTAGAAAACAGTCCTGTTGTACAATCTTGGAACTTAAGTATGATTTTATTATCTAGAAAGATACAGGACATAAAGGGAAGAGTTGTCTTTCTTACCTTTTGGAGAAGCTCTTTGAAGTCCTGGTGCAAGAAAGGTGCCTGGCACAGGTTGCCCAGGGAAATTATGGATGTCCCGTTCCTGGAAGTGTTCATGTACCAGGTTGGGGTTTGAGTACTTGGGCTAGTGGAAGGTGTCCCAGATCAACCCAGGGGTTTGGAAATAGATGACCTTTAAAGGTGCCTTCCAACCAAATTATTCCATGATTCTGTGATTTGATGCAGAAATCTGAGCCCAAAGTAAAGGGCACCATTGAGAGAGCATCACCAGTCACTTGGTTGGTCACAACAGAAGTCCATTTCTTGTCCTGCACCAACGTGGACAATCACTGGCCATTCTTTAGTGGAGGCCTTATGGGCTTTGACTCAGTGTACATCTCTTGGGACCACTTTGGGTTAAAAGTGCAGTTCTAGTGCATATGCCTAATTTCCCTGTGGCCTGACTGTTTCCACATCATTGTTCTAGAGAAGCTGGTGTCTCTTCCATAATAACAAGTTAATAAGTCTTCCCACCCACTCCTCATGACCTGTTGCTTCCTGATGTCTTTTTCTGAAATTTCTATTTTTGCCAAATTTCTTGTGCTCATCTAACCCTCCTGCATTTAGAAAGACTAATTAATCAAAACTAATTACACACTGCTTTTCTATTTAGCTGAAGACTATTCCAGTGGCATTAGCCTGGCCTACAGGCAAGAATACAGCAGAAAGTGTTTCAGATCCTGCCTTGTCACAGACATGATGTCATTTGGGCACATCCTAGACTGAACTGTAAAGTTGTGTGCAGCAAGCATTGGCTCAGTTGACTCCCTCCTTCACAGAGTCAGAGATACAGCTCGCACACTTGTGAAATGGCCTTGGAGTCCCTCTGGCACTGTGTGACCTGAGGCACTGTGCACAGCTGGATGGCTGAGCCTTTCATCTGCTTCCTAGGAGTTACTAGCGCCCCAGGTGAGGGACCCAGGGAGAGGTCACAGATTGGTGCTGCAGCTGGGCTGGGGAGATTGAGAGTAGAGCTCTGTTTCAAAGAGGCCCTTGTGGTAAACTCCACATCTCCTTGTCAAGTGTCTGCCTGTTTCATGATACTGGAGAAGAGATTTCCATTGCTGATCAGCAGTCTCGATGCCATAGCTTGTGCCACAGAAAAAAAAGCAAGATGAGTTGCCTCTTCCCCTTTTCCTTAGGTGGAATAATGAGGAAAAGCACCTTTAACCTTTTAAGGTGCAGAGATAAGATGGCAATTTGCATGTACAACCTGTCAGGCTATGTCCTAGTTACAATCACTGCAGACCAGGATGTATCTGGAGGTGAAGCAGAGGTTGAGAGTTGCTATATCCAGGACTGCATTTCTTCCTTTCTTTGTAATGAGACCAATCAAGGTCTGTGCTACCTTACTGTCACAGTATTTCTGCCTCCTGTTTTTATTAAGCAAGGATAATATAAACAAAGATTGTCTAGCTTGCATATTGGGCACCATGGCTCAAAGATCAGCTAGGAAGTACATTGGTTTTATCAGATACAGCACAGACACCATGCATAGTAAACTTACAGGAATATAAAGTTAATCATACACAGCTACTAGGAAAGCAGTAATCATCAGTCTCTGAATGCTGGATAGCTAGCATGACAAACATGCTTTACAAATTAATGCTTAACTTACCTACAAACCTCCCAGGCCTTCCCCCATCAATGTCCAGCAGCGCTACAAGCTGAATTTCTTCTGACTTGACCTTTCCTCCTCATTTGGTTTGTATGGTGCTGGTTTTACTCTTGAAGGAACAGTATCAGCTTTAGCCTTGATCGGGCACCGTTTTACTCTGAGAAGGGATCAGTATTTCAGTAGTGGATAAGCATATTTGTTCTTCTTAATGTATGTGGCAGATGTAGGTAAATAATGTTAGCCAACTGCCTTATTAATTAAACTTTGCTGATTTTTTGGATATATTTTTCATATAATAATACTTTCCACAAGTAATCTATTATTTTACATAGGTCTGGAATCACAATATTAGTTCATTGTTCTTCAGTGAACGCACTATTTCAGTGATAGTGGAAACAGTAGGACCGCACTCTTGGACCCAGTGTTTTGGGTCACTTACGACAAGAAGGATGTTGAGGTTCTGGAACATTCAGAGAAGGGCAGCAGACCTGGAGAAGTGTCTGGAGCACAAGTCTGATGAGGAGGGGCTGAGGGAGCTGGGAAAGGGGTTCAGCCTGGAGCAAAGGAGGCTCAGGGGTGACCTTGTGTCTCTGCACAACTCCCTGACAGGAGGGGGCAGCCAGGTGGCAGTTGGTCTCAATGTGCTCCAGGTAACAAGCAATAAGAAAAAAGGAAATGGCCTCAATGTGCTCCAGGACAGATTTAGATTGGATGTTAGGGAAAATTTCTTCATTGAAAATGTTGTCAAACATTGGAACTGGATGCCCAGGGAAGTGGTGGAGTGACTGTCTCTGGAAGCGTCCAAAAAGCTTGTAAAAGCGGTGATTAGAGACATGATTTGGCCTTGTCAGTGCTAGGGGAATGATTGGGCTCCGTGATCTTAGGAGTTTTCTACAACTTTCATGATTTTCTGTTTCTATGATCATCATGTGGGATGAACATTCTCTCATCTGACCAGCTTAAAGACATAAATTGAATGCTTATACTGGCTGAGTCTTGCACATATACTCATGGATGCACATTATCACACTGAAAAAAGACAGAAGAAGTGAATATCAGGTGATGAAGTTGAATAGATATCCAGCAAAACACATAAATAAGTCACCTGGCTTTCTTCAATAGCAAAGATTTGACTCAACAGGACTTGTGTTTTGTATGGCATTATGTGCATCAATTCAGGGACAAACTGATGCATGGTCTAGGATTTGCAGACCCATCTTCCATATCATAATTTTTTCACGTAACTGCAGAAAAAATGTCTTAATTGCAGTTAACCTCAGTGTTTGACTGGGTAAAGGGGATAAAAGCACTTTCGTGCCACAGAGTGCCACAGTGAGCTCTGATACTCACCGATGCCCAGTGAATACAGCATTAGACCCACGACAGTGTTTGAAGTGGATGAGAGAAGAGCCAGGTAATAACTTCACTGACTAAGGATGTACAGAGTATTAGCCACCCTCCCATTCCCCACCTCTGCCTCTGCTGTGGCTTTCTCAGACACCCCAGGCTCCTACATAGCTTCCAGCAACTGCAAAAGTTTTCCAAGCCCCAGTGTTAGTAGGGGTTGTTCCCTCCCATTGTGTCCTGTGGTGAGGGACAGGCACTGTACAGTTACAGGGCGAGTGTTTGTGCTATCTGGCCCATAAAAGTTACCATCAGAGCTTTAAAAAAAACCCATTATTTGTAAATACAGTTGCATTCATCAAAACAGCTGTTTAGGCCCCTGAATGTTTAGGAAACCAAACAAACCAAACAAACCAAAACAAACCAAAACTACTGAAACTACTTCCAAAAACATTATCTGGCTCATTTAGAATAAATATCCTTCTTGTTTTCCACTAAATTTCCTATCAGTCCTGTGGAGAGGAGACCAAGCCAGCATGACTATTGCTCCTTTCTGCCTGTGGTGTATCCTAAAGGGACACGCTGCTGATGGGGAAAGTGAAGCAAAGCTTTCCTTGAAAGTGTTTTGATTAAGGCAATTGAAATACAGTGACTTTTGTCATTGTTGTTGTTGTTTTAATGCTACCTCTTGATTTACTGTGTTGCTTCCAATGTCTGCACTGACCAAGAAGAGAAGAAGCAGGGGGGAAGCTGGACTGGGAGAGGAAGCAGGACCATTTATCACCCAACCCAACTTTTATTTCCTCTCTTAATGATTGTATGTTTATTGCACTGCCTGAGGCTCAGTACAAAGTCTTTTAGACCAGCGATGAATTAATCAAATTAAATGCTGTGACCCTTTTGCTTTTTGGGAGTGTTACAAGCCTCCCAGCACCCTGCCTAATTTCTGCTTCTTGCTTTGCTCTCTGTCCAACAGTCAAGCAGTTCTTCCTTCACAACTTGGCTTCTGCCAGCTATTTATCTTCACTCTCTCTGGCCAATGCCAGAATGTCTTGTTTGAAGTTTTTATTCAGACCACTGCTAGTTTATGAAGTTGTGCAGATTCCACGTTGGGTGTGCAGCTGCTTCACGTCAGGCACAATTGGCCTCTGCTGGGCTCTTGGCTTTAAAAGGCAATAAAGAATCGCGGCCAGATTCTCATCTCGGCCCAGCATAAATCAAGCGTCTCCCCATTGAAATTAGTGAGGTTGACTTCAGGAGTGAAGTATCTACTGAGGGAGAAGGAGAGTGTGGGGCTGGAAAGTTCCATCTGCTTCTTCAGTGGCATACTAGAGCAGGACACTTGGCACCTGCCAGGTACTGGAAACAGCCTTGGTTCAACATTTATAAGATTTTCTTATCTCAGGGGAAGTGGGTCTGTTAAGACTTTGATGGTGCCAGCCTGGGTACTTGTGTAAGTGTCAGCTTAAGACGAGTCAGAGGGAAAAGTGTGGTTTTTAGCTCTGGACTATACACAATACTGTTTCTTGGCACTGATGATATAGGTGCAAGACAAGAGGTCTGTTCAGATGAATGGAGGAGGTTAAACAAAGCAATGGCTGCAGCTTCACTGTAAACCCCTTGATCAGTGTGACTCAAAGCTGGGCATAGGAAAATCTGAGCTTAAGGCATCTGTCAGTGAGAGGGGTCCTAATGCACTCAGAGCAACCTGCATCCTGTCCTACTCAGCTGCAAAAGGGAGAGTTGGGGTCCAGAACATGATCTGAGGCTGCTCCTCCATCCTCACTGCCTTCCAGGAGTTTTATATCCATGTGTCACAGCAAGAGAAAACTTAAAAGGGCTCAGTCTGCCTGATTGCAATAACGATGTTGGACGACAAAAGGAAAAAGAATGTTCTGTTTTAAGGTCTCAACAAGAAGGAAGTCAGAATAATTCCCCTATAGATCAAGGGCTGAGGGGAGGGGTGGGAAAGGAAAGCTTTGACTGTCCATGGAGGGGTCTTTACACAACCTCAACGGCTTGAAAAGACCCATAATAAGAAACTCATAAAGACTCATAATAAGAAGCATCAGTGATTTGTCATTGAGAGCATGCACCTGGGCATAGATCCCCACAGGCTTTTGTAGCTGCACTGAGTCTGACCAAGCTTTCTCAAGGCACAGTGCAAATTTCAAGAGGCTTCAGGAGTGTGTGCAGTGCAGAGTTAACTGTCAAGCAAGGGCAGGACTGGATGGCTCAAAGGGATTTGCTAATGAGCTATCAAGCTGTGGGTCACTGGTTGAAATTTAATCTGTAAGAACAGTGACAGAAAATCAAATCAAAGTGCTGACGTCAGAGTGATGGTGGAGCAGCAGCGAAAGCATTGCTGGTGCCTTATGCAGCACACAGAGGCAGCTTAAATAAACTGGGAGCAAACTGTGAGGAGCTTGTCAGGTTGATCCCAACTGCAAAATACAGCTCAGTCAATTTGTGTTACCCCTGTCAGCAACTCACTTGTCTTTGTTGCCATTTGCAAGCAGATGCACTATCTCCTCAGAGAATCTGACCCAAACTCAGCCTTACATAGCACTGAAAACAGACTTGTGGAGACACCTGGGTAGAGTTTGCTCAGCAAAGAGTGTCACAGAATGTGAATCAGCAATGTACCACAAAGCTCAGTAGCTTGTGGTGCTGCTGATGAAGTTTTTATTGTGAATAGGCCCTACATTGAGGTCAGTAGTAATGACTTTCCCACACTCAGCTCCCGAGGAAACTTGGTGGTTTCACCATAGCTTTCTGAGGGCTGGGGACAGCCCACATTACTGCAGGCTCTTGAACCAGCTCTTATGGTTTTCACGGTTACCAGAGGGAAGGTTGAGGAAGGAAGGGACAGGAATACCAGATGCCCTCAGCAGTGGTAGTGGTACTGGGTGGGTTAGCATGTAGGCTCAGGAAGGCTTATTCTGGTACCTCTCACCCCTCTGATGTTGTCCTCTTCACTGATTTTTAGAGAGAATTCAGTGGTCCTTCTTCTGGTCTCAAGCAGCTGAGCTGAGGATACAGAATTTCTCCAGATGGCACAGACTTACCGTTACAGCTCTGTGTCTCTGGCCTTCCCCACCTCCACTGTAGGCAGGAAAGGGAGCAATAGTCAGCATTATTTTTTGTGCCAGCTATGATTAGCTGGCATAAAGAGCACTTAAGTAAGTTGACACCGCCTTTGAGTTACTTGATTTGCTAAAAAAAAGGAAGGAAAAAAAATCCCTGGACTACTCCAGGGTGTCTTTGCTGCCTGAAGTCTCATCTGTACCAGTAAAAACTTGGGATGAGGTCAGTTGTAGAAAGTTTGTCATCCAAATATTTGTTTAATCTCTATTAAAAAAAAAAAAGCCTTGGAGAGCAACAAGTTAAAAAAAATTGTTAAACTCCAGATTCACGCAGATTTCCTGTTTTGCTTCTTAACAAAACCTCAAAACCACCTTGAACAAGTTTCCCACCTCAGCTGAGGGTGGAGTTGTGTACTCCCCACACGTGGCCTCCTGAAGCACACCCAGAGAGGGCAGCACAACTCCTTTGGCACGGTGGGGCTGAGTTTACTGCTCGCAGGGCAGTCAACATGTGTGCCTGTGCTTGGCTGCCCACAGGAGCTTCTGACTCAGCCAGTTATGCTGGAAAACTTTAACTTTCCTGTTTCCAGCAGAACAGACTGAACAGTAGAGATGTGTCAGGCAAAATCTGGAAGCAGTTGATAAAGGGATGCCTCCCCAAGATATTAGGCAGATATCGGCTGCTGTCAGTACACTGCTGTAATTCCATTGGTTTGATCTACTGAGACAACATCTTGGTAAATAAGAGGAGCAGGGAAATATATTGCACTGAAATTAATGGTTTGCTGCCTGACCTCCTCTTAAATGAATTCATTGCAATCTGAACCAATGTGTGTGTTTTGCAAACCCAGCATTCCTTGGCTCCTACACTGCATCATGACATGACTTTAGGCGGTGAGGAAGATCTTATTTGTGATACAGTAGTGTAGCCTGGGAACTCTGGATGGAGTTATGGCAT
Organism: Corvus brachyrhynchos; assembly: GCF_000691975.1. Classification (NCBI taxonomy): domain Eukaryota; kingdom Metazoa; phylum Chordata; class Aves; order Passeriformes; family Corvidae; genus Corvus; species Corvus brachyrhynchos. The sequence continues at coordinate 409,607 of NW_008239109.1, forward strand.
TTGGGTGTGTGATTCTAAGTAACAATAAGCAGTGCTTAACATTTCCTCCCACATGAGAAGCGCACCCATTAAAAGTTTAGCCAAGTCAGCTGTGCAAGTTCTTGCACAAAAAGACAATCTGCTAAAGAGCTAATAGGAGCCACTCTTATGTCAAAGAGTGGGTAGAGCATGCATTAACCCAAATTCCCCTTCTCTGCTGCTAAACAGTGAAGAGTCTTGCTGAGATCAAAGAGAGCCCTAGCAGGTAAAAATGGTAATAAATCAGGCTCAAGCCTAGGTTCAGGACTCATGAGTCGTTTTCTCATCTCTGTTCCTGAGACACTGCATAGCTTGAAGAAGTCAGTGAATGTGATTTAGACCATTCATGAGTCAACCTAAGTCCCTGTGAGAATGAACTAGATGCATCTAAGTCCCAGGGAATGGCTCAGTCTGTTTCATCTGAAGAGAGAAACCTACCTCCCGGAGAAACTGATTGTTGCATACAAATCTGGACAGTGTGTTTTAGACCTAAGAGTAACTTAAACACATAACCATATGGTTTCATTTGTGTTCAGTGACTGACAGCCTGTGACAGTCCATCATGACTCACAGGTGGGTAAGAAGCGGCTAATATCTCCCGAGGTGTTGAAAAGGGCCCACATCATTAAGCCACAGTTTGACCAAACCCACCAGTTTCAGGTGATATCAAGTAGGCACAGAACTCCAAAGCAAGAAAAATTTGGAGCATGTTCAGACTCTTTATGTGGTCCAAAGCAGAGAGACAATCTATGACTCTGAACTGCTTGATGCAGACTGGTTTGTGGTCACACAGCTAAGAGCTGGGAGCAGCTGGAGTGGGCAGACCAACCTACACCACGCAACACTTGATCCTGATCTCCACTGGACAACATCTCCCTGTAGACCTGTTGCAAAATTCTAAGTATTTCTGGGTTTGTAGGTTTGGGGATTTGTGTTTGGGTTTTGTTTGTTTGTTTGTTTGTTTCCTAATACAGATGCCAAAATGTTGGGTTTTTTGCAGCCTTCTGCTTCCTGTGTGCTCTGAGGAGTGACAGGAGGGCTGTTGAAGTTTGAGGCTTCAGGCTAGCACTGCAATATTGCACCAGGTAAAGAGTCAAAGCTGTGTGATGCTTGTCCAGGCTGTGCCTGGAGCAGAACCTGTAGCATGCAGGTCAGCTTTGCCATGCTCAGCCTTCCTCTCAGATGGACCAAATGGCTCCCTAATGGCCAGCTAATGACTGCAGAGTGTGGAGGACCTGGGTACCAGGGTACAGGAGACATGTCAGTCTGGCAGTGTGGCAGAACCCAGGCATTCCTAAGTGGCAGCTAAGTCTGGGTCACCAGGGAATGCCTGTTCCACAGCCTAACTCAATTTATGCCATTTATGATAGAGCTCTTAAACAGAGCTTTACAAGTAAAACACCTCCCCATTTACTGGGTTGATCTCTCTAGTTTCTGCATCTCACACTGCTGGTTGAGGAGTGGTTGACCTTGGTACCTCCACTCCAGCTTTACCTGTCTCCTGGAATGGATGGAGCAATGGGAAATGCTGGGGTCAGACCCCCTTGGGCTGGACAGCCTAGACCTCTATGTTTTTATTTTCGGGATGAGTGCTCAAATAATTAACATCTTGTGCTTCCTCCCACTTATCCCACAACCTGGGTGCTTGCCCTTCAGAGGGGAATTTATATTTTGATTCCCACGTAAGCAGGTTTGCACACCGTTGAGCCTTGAATTAAGCAATTACCCAGCCACACTTGTGAGAATTATACTTCTAGTGCTTATCCCTAGAGTGGCTGCATGTAACCACACTAAATCATCCCATGAAGGGCCCACAGCTCTCCATTCTGTTGATGGAGAAATGTGTGAACATCACTTGTGTCCTACTTCAGAGGCATCTGTCAGTGCCTTGCCTGTATGGTTTGCACAGGCACCTGCCCTAAGAGATCTGAATCATTCTGCTGGAGCCAAGCACCTATTTTATTTTAGATGTTGCAATGAATAAATTGAGTGCCTAAAGCAGGCAGTCTCAATCTGGCCTTCAGGGTCTCCACGTTCACTGGCTGATATAATGAGAAAATAGTCATTGCCCAACTCATAGAGCTGTTGCAAGGTTTTAATTAATTAATACTGGAAAGACTTTGAACCATAGGGAATGAAAAGGGGTTTACAAACCAAGTGTATTATTATGACTTGGTGGCACTTTCTACTTCACTTTCACACCGTACCTGAGCAGAGCACAGGGCGGCTGCATCCTCTGATTCATCATGAATCACGAAGAAGAATACTTAAAATGTGGATGGTATTGATGTATTTACACTAGTTAAAATGTTACAGGGAAAAGGGATTAATTCTCACTCCAAGAATGCTGTCCAAAGTGCTGGCAGCTCTCCTTTTTTTTATAACTCTCGGTATTAAACTATCTCTAGTGGAGTCCTCAGTCAGCTTGTACTCAGTGTTTAACCAAGGTGTGCCAGAACGGAGCTGGAGATATGAGACTCCTACCAAGATTTGCAGAGGACCTAATTACTCCCCAGTGACAGTGTTGGCTAGCACAGGTTCTCATTCTCAGCACTGTAGTCCCCCAGGTAGCTTTAGGTCTTCCATTTCTCTAGCATGATTGATGTTAATTATAGCCATGCAGTTGCAATGGTGGGCAAGACACCCAGGAGAAGTTGGTATTCCCGAAGCCCTCGTTGTGCTTAGCATCAGATTAGCACACAAAACTCCTTGGGCTAAGTCCCTTGGCAGGTCACACCGTTTCATCAAATTACAAAGTAGCTCATCAGGCTCCCAGTCTTATTCCTCCTACATGTAAATGAAAAAATATTATAAACGTACTCACTAAGCACTTTGCCTCCACTGCTATATGAAACACAGGTAAAGGCTACAGGGTAAAGACAGGAGAGGGAACATCTGCTACTAAACTCCAGATGATGTCACAAAACACCCAAGGGATGCTCCCACTCCTCTGGTCATCAGGAAGAGATGGTCTCAGGAGGAGGTGGCTGAAGGGCCATTCAGATGTCTGGAGTAGATCTCCTGCACCAAGGATACATCTTTTCATCTACATACCATGTTCTTGCCAGATTTTTATGCTCCTCACAGCGTGCAAGAGGAATCCTGGCATTGCTGCCTGGCCCTCATGCGTCGGTCCTGGCAGTGTTCTTTCCACTGAACTGGACCCAGTAAAGGACCCCTTTGTAGTGACTCTTCACACAGATGGACACTCATTTTTCCAACATCTTTTTGTAACTAGAAAGCATCATCCTTTCTGTTATTATCCCAGAGAAGCTGTGATTGCCCCATCCCTGGAAGTGTCCAAGGCCAGGCTGGATGTGTCTTGGAGCAACCTGGGATAGTGGAAGGTGTCCCTGCCCATGGTCCATGGTCTTTAAGGTCCCTTCCAACCAAAGTCATTCTATGATTCTGTGATTATCATCCTTATGCCTTATGACATTATCAAAGTAGAATTAACATTTGCCCCCCAGGGGCAATTCAGGGAATAAGAGATGTCTAATAAGAGATGTCTAATTCAGGGAATAAGAGATGTCCTGAACATCAAGTAAAATTTTTAATTCTCTGGCAGTCAGTGGAGTCTCAGGTAAAATGGCCACTTTTAGTCAAGTTCAGACAGGAGTGAATGTCACAAGAGCGCATCTCCCAATGAGAATTCACAAGCCAGGGGAGTTTGTGCTCTTGTTACATATGCTGCTAAATATTCTGCCTAATTTGTACCTGGTGCTTTTCAGCAGCAAATCTCAGACACGTTTTACAAGAGAGGTCAGCATATTTACCCTCATTTCACAGGCGGATAAGCCAAGGTGCAGGGAGATCTAATGCCAGAAGCTTGGTGTCAGAGCGAGAAACAGCTAATTGCAACAGACTTAAATGCATCATTGTCCATGAGTGTCATCATTCTTACTTATAATAATTCTTATTGCACCATCAACCATAGAGCTGTGCAGACACACCAAAGACAGGAATAGAGCAGTACTGACTTCTTCTCTACAGATAAGGATGTGCTCTCCAGAGATTTTTTTTTTCCCCTACAGAAATGATAAATGACTTAAAGAAGAGCAGGTGCCATTTCTCCACCTGGGTGATTATGCCCAGAGGCAATAGAAGTAATTTTTAGGATATGGTTCTCCTCCTATTTACATCAAGATAGCAGCAATACTTATTTTAACACAATTTCCAAGAGACTTTATTTTTAGATCTTGTCCACATAGTATCATTCTGAAATCCTTGCCTCACTCAAAAAAAAAAATAAAGACATTTCAATGGGAACATGAAATTTACTGGAAGAATTATTGCTGCCTCACAAATATGTACTGATAGCCCAAGAAGACAGTGATCCTTTCTTTCCCATAATGAGAAATGCTTCAAATCTATAAAGCATCTCTAATATTTTACTTTAAAAGATAAAATCACAAGTTGGGTTACCTTTCAGTAGGAAGTTTATAGGTTTTCCAGCTCTTAAGGGGCTCCTTTGGGAGTCTTATTTCATCCAAATGATATTGTTGTCTTGATGACTATCACACTCCTATAGGAAAATTTGTCAGTGGGGCATAATATCAGTTTAAAAGATCCTAGAAAACAATACAAAATTGAATAAGGAAAAAAAAAAAGAAGAAGAAAAAAAAAATGAGGGCATAATATGAAGTTTGTGAAATGCACACAAGAAAAATCCGGTTGCCATAAAGACTGGTCAGCTACATGTATTTCTATAAGCAAATGTCAACTCAGTGTGCTACACTTCTCTGTTTTATTTAATTACCATCTTTCAGATGAAACCTAATAATTACTGTACTGCATTTACCTCATCAGGTATCCCACCCAAAGAATATGGAAGACGTGTAGAAATTAAAAAATGGCACAATGTGTCCATGGAAAGCATCTTTTCCTCCTTCCCCTGAATAACAGATTATTTTTTGTCCTTGTGAATCATTTTTTATATCCCTTTTGTTTCTCTCCCAGCATAATAATAAATATTCTTGCTACCTACACTTTGGAAACTCATGGGGTATTTTCTGTCTTCATAATACTTCTGCAAAATCCTTCCCCAGGAAGCAAAAGTTGAAATGTGACCATTCTATTACGAACAAAAACATTAAAGAAGAGAGCCCTCATGGAAACCAATTTTAGAGTAATAGCAATGATTCATGAAGTATGAGGCTCAGCAGAGAAAAACCATGAGCAGGAACGAGATTTTAATAAGGATGCATCTTCCTTTATACTAAGTTAAACCTTGAGAAAAGTACTTTTATATTATCAGAATGCCTTCAGCACTGGATGTTGCCAAAGGAGATGAAGTTTACAAACAAAATAAATTTATTCGTTAATGGGCAGCCACATCTCAGGAGGAGACTGACAGAGGTGTAGTGGTGTTCTTAAATCCTACACACATTTTAGGGATTGGAAGACTATGCCTAGCACAAGGACAGATATCTGGAATTACTCTTTTTTTTTTTTGCTTCCCTAATTTAGGTTGCTCTAACTAAGATTTTATATATATATTTATACTGAAGAAATAGATTTTCCAGACTGTCTGCCAAGAAACCCATAAGAGCCATCTAACAATGTGCAACTTATGAGTGCCTTTTTTCTCAGCAATAAGTGATATTTTTCAGGCTGAAGAATGACATCCCTTGGGTTTTCATGTGCTTCCTTTTTTTTCTTTTTGGCAGAGCTATTTTGTTGCACAATGATAATATATTTATTGAGACTTTTAACTTACAGTCTTAGACAGGCCTTTGGTGGCTGGGGGAAGTCATGACAGTGAAAAAGATTTCTCTCTGAGAAACAATATCCCATTTTAACCATAACATCTGGCCAAAATTTGAATGATATCTTGAGACTCTATCATGAAGATATGTGTAGATCACCTACTAAAGACCAGCACAAAGCTGATTTTGATAGTTTAGGAATCCAGAAGAAGTCCTGTTGGACAAGCTTGTGATGGTAATATTGTCATACATCTTCATTTTAAATTTCATCGGTCAATATTTATTTTATTTATTTATGTAGATCAAGACACCCTTCCCTTAGACATACTGCAAATGATACTACCAGGTTTGGACACATGAATTAACAGCTCACCACCTACTCCACATGATTCTCAATCATCTGTGGAACTGCACTCCTTACTTCCAGTGTCCATTTATCCTTCACCTTTTCCCCTGAACTAGGAAATTGTTGGGTTTAAAAGGAGAAAAAAACAGGAGATGTATACATGTTACAGCTCCATTCTTCATGAGAATTTTTTGATGTCAAAAGAAGCAATGCGTATCCACAGAGCTTTACACAACCTAATTAATGACCAGTTGACACTGTGCCTCTAATTGTCCGCAACTGGAAGCAAAAATGCCCCCTGTGAGCCAAAGCTGATTAATGCTATTCGTTGATGAATTTTTTTTTTTTTTTTTTAAATAGGAGCCCAGGGAGATCCACAACAGCCTTGAACTTTTGCAAGGACTGCCTCTGCTTTAGGGGAATTTTGATCTTGCCTGCTGTTTTGTTTGTTTAAAAAAAATGGTGATGTCTAATCTTCAGGAACGTACCTCATCATCCAACCCACAAACTGTTGGCAAAATAATAAACCTACACAGGACGTACTGTTAGATGCTTTTTTTTAACTTCTTCATTTCAGAGGTATAAATCACAGCTTTAACTTTTGCAAATTAAAGTATAGGCTTTGCACTGGGTAGTTGGCACTGTTTTTTTCTGGCCAAATGTTCCGTGCTGGCTCCAAAGAAACTGTGGACATTCAGTTGGCTATAGTTGTCTTTGAACTTGTTTGCAAGAATTCAGTTTTCAGAGACCTCCAAAAAAAAATAATGCATAGTTTATTTATTAAATTGCAGTTTAACTCTTTTGTGTGCTAAATTACAGGTGGTAATTCTACTTCAGTTTTTAATTTATTTTGTCTGGCTGAGTTTCATGCACTGTTTACCTCTTCTAGTTTATATAACTGCTATCGTCCTGCCATATATGTCCAAAAAAGTCTGTACCTTTCTGATTATCTTACACAGTCTGGAAAAGATCCTGAAAATAAAACAGATCTTTGCTAGCTGGTGGCAAAACTAAGCTTCTAATAGCTCAAATATTACTTAGTAAATATATTACATTTCCAGAAGTATTCTCAGCTATGTATTTGCCTTCATGTCTTTGTAATGTAGTAGAGAAACAGGCCTATTAGTGCATCTTTTGCTGTTAAGTTGCCCATGATATATTTCTAAATAATTTTGAATGGAGTACTAAATTCTAAATAGTATGGAATAGGAGTGCACCATGGTCTCTCTCCTTGGAGCAATTTCTGGTTTTGTCTGTCAAACACAGTTTGACGATTTAATCAGCTGGATGTTCAGCAAGAAATAAGTGATAGTTATTGGTGTGTAAAACACTGCATGTTTTGTGTTAATCTTGGACATTTCCCTATAGCATCCTTGAGCAGCTTTCTTCTGCAATGCTTCCTTTCCACTGATGTGATGCCATCTTTGGTACTCTAACAAAGGGCTATATAAATGTTTGGAACCTAGAACAGATGTTTTTGGGCAGCTTTCATTCAGAGTGCCAAGCTCAGGCATAAAACAACATCCTGACCGCTTGTGGTTACTGTAGATGGGATGATTTTTTCAAAGGAAGAGTAAGCGTGCTGGGCTCATCGACTTCCTGTCTTCTGGCATCCTACCACATGTCTTCTTTACTATACCATAATGTTTCCCAAGTTTGCTTTTGTTTCATTCTCATAATTGGCTTTGTATATCCACTGACTGATCTGATTTTCCTATCAAGACAAGGCTGTTCACTCCAGATTTTCACTAGTGTAACTGAGAGGAAAATTTGGTCCGTATGCTCTGTAATAAGATATATCATCACTGTCAATATTTTTCTTCTTCCCATCACTCCCCTACCATATGGCAACTTCACAGGAAAGAACTGAACTGCATATGTTCTAAGTAGAACTTCTTCATTCCCTGCAAAGTAGAGGTTGGTTTTAATATCATTCAGATTTAAAAATGGAGGAAGTCCTTTATCCTTTAGCATGGGATTTTCACTTAATTCTAGCCACCCAAAAGCTAGGCAACCTGTGGAAACTTGTCATCTGAGCTCCTCCTGCAGGGAGGAAGCAACTTTGAGAGGGTGACTCATCACATCCTAAGAGTTGGGGGAAAATTTTATTTTCATAAACATGAGTGCATATCTCTTCAATACCCACTGGTCTTAATGGTGTTGAACTGATGAAATGAGCTGCAGACCCAAAGGCATCTACCCATCTGTGGTGGTGGTAGGAAAGGGGACAGAGGATGATTCCTGTGAGCTGATGTTAGCCTGCTCTCAGGTGTGTTTTGGTATGTGGCTGGCAACTCTCCCCAAACAACAGCTGAGCGTGACTCAGTGGGCATGGAGAGCCAGGGATAGTTTTCAGTCAGCAAGACACAGATGAGGTGATCATGTTTCAGGTAGGAACTTTGATCTTAGTAAAACAAGCCATTCCATTTTTTTTCAGGGGCAGTGTGTCATTTTATTCACTGATGCAGATATAGCCCAAGAGGTGTAGTGTAGGCAGTGAAAAAAAGAACCATACAGGAAAATGAACTATGAACTTGAAAGTTCTTCATTGTCTGAAACTGGGACTTGTGTGGAAGTAGCAATCCAAGAGAAAAGAGCCTCTGTTAGTGAGTCTTTTCTTACTTTAAATTTAAAAGTCTCTTCTTGGTGTTGCTACTAGAAAGTGACTGACAGTGGCTGAAGAAAATAGTATTTGTAAAGATTTCCAGGACCCACTGTACCTAAATGACTTTCTAAAACCAGTCACCTCACAGACCCCCCTTGAGGCCGTCATTTGGAAACTGATGTCCAGAGGGTCTGTAACCAGGGAAACATCCTGTGGCACACAAGTGTTTCTGAACATTTTCTGATCTCTGCCTGCTGGATTTTAAGACAGAGGCAGACCTGGGACAACTCTGCCTTAAACACTCTCACTGTTTACCACAGAGGACCCAGATCAAGCAAGCAGTGCAAAAACTTTCAGCCACTTTCAACCACTGCTATGATACCCAGGGACCATGGGATAAATTCAGATGACTAACCCTATTTCTAAGTTTCTTCCAGGGAGTGTGTGGGTGTTGCAGACATATAACTGCCAGACTATTCATTTTTCTGAACTAATAGTTTCCATACCAGCTGACTGACCAACCTCCCTGATGTGTCGCGTCAATTTTCTTATTAAATATGAAAATCATGAATATAAGGAATGAACCTCGAAAGCTCCACATCTCCCAGATTGGGTCTTGGTGCCAAGTGTCTGGCTGGCATCGTCTCCAGTATTCCGCAAACAACATCTGCATGAATGTGCTGGCTGTGTAACTCATAAAGCGAACGTAAGTGGCTGCCATGATCTGCTGACCAGCGCTGATTAGAGCTGCTCTGCCAGAGGGAGGCTTTGCAGCACAGGGGAGAGACAGCCAGGCTGTGCCTTTCCCAGGAGAGGAAAGGGGTACCAGAGACAGCAGTGCATCATTTACAGGAGTGACCCTGGGAATATTTCCCATCCTCACCAGGATTTATTTGGCCCCAGATGTGATTAATGATGGATTTCTGCTGAAATGATCACTGCTGTGATGAGCAGAAAATGAGTGATTTGGAGGCACTGACCCACCCCAGTAGCTGCCTTGCGGGGTGACGTGGAGAGGAGCAATGTGCTGGAGTCCGGGGATTTTGGAGGATGCATAGGAGACCCCAACTCCTGACTGACAGCACATACTGCTGCTGTCCTGCTCAGCATCTGAGAAGTCTAGCAACATCTCTGTTAATGAAAGAAAGGTCCCAGGTGCTCCTCCTCCAGCCCATGAAGTCTGATATGATGCTGTACAGGAAGGCAGTGCAGGCAGCAGGCTGGAGCCCTGTGACTCAAATGCAATTAGTTCTCTGGAGCATCCTGTCACTAACTAGGAGGAAAAACTTGAATGTTAGAGCTGTAAAGAGAATTTCACTTTACTTCCTTCCCTCTGACAACAAGTATAGGCTATCAAACATTTTAGCAGAGGCCAGATGGGCTTTTCCTGTTCTTCACCCCAGTTTTGTGCAGCCAATATAAAATAAATATTTTAAACCAGCACAGAACAGTTTATTTTTGTAAAAAGGCTGAATTTTTTCCTTTCTCATGCCAACACTTCCTTAAGTTCATTTTTTAAATTACTATCAAAACGAGTGCAAAACCAGTCAGTAGGGTGCTTCTAGACAGGTACTAGGACTATCCTTGTTTGCTGTTTATGTTAACCTTGGGCTAAAGGTTGGCTCTTTTTCAATATCTGAAACTTTTCAAAGAAAATAGTCAGGAAAGTGTAAATAACTAAACCCCATATGCAAAAAGGACATGGAAATATAGTGTGATGGGTCAAACTTTAGTTGGGTTAAGTCAGGCATTTAGAGTAATCCTTCTTTACCCCTCTTAAATATCACGTAGGTAAGTTGTGACAGCTCACTCAGTGCCAGGAAGAGCTTGCATTATCCTCAAGGATGAATTCAGGACCTCAGGAAGCTACCAAGTCAAATGAAAAACAGAGACAACAGGCAATGGCTTAACAGCTTAAGCCATATGCCACAGATCAGTCTAGCCATAATTTCAAATGCCAGAAGGGTCATTACCAAGCTAATGCAGATCTATTGAGTGCTTGGTCATTTACTACAGGCAGAACAAGTCCTGTGAGTTAAATCCTAAGAAATTAGATCTATTGGGGATTTAATGGCTATTAAAAATCACAGGATATTTTCATAAGGGGCGGAGTTTATCAATCTTATGCCCTTAACCAAATTAGCCCTTTCCTTCTACGAATACACTCGCAGTTCCTTATTTCAAAAGGAAGATGGGACAGGAAGAGAGATTGAAACTCTCCAGTGATGTACTCTGTCTTGCAAGGGCTGTACTCCTGTCATCACTCAAAGGCATTGTGGATCTTTGCAAAGAAAATCTCAGAATGTTGCTCCTAGAGTTTCTGTACCAGTGGCTGGGCTACAACCCCGAATGCTTGTTCTGCATTTAGGACTAAGCACAGGTCACATCTTGCAAATTCAGTTCTCTAAGTGTTCCAGGCACTTGGCATCCCACTCTAGCAGTGTCTGCAATGGGAAGGCTGGGCTGACCTGGCCTCTAGCTCTCGTGGAAGTATTGCAATCAGGGATGACTTGTGAGCATAAACATTTGTACATAGACACTGGGGTTTGTATCATCACCATTAGTCCAAAATAACAAGAGCGGGTCAGGACAGGAATCAAACCCCTCTGTAATCTAATTATAAAGCAAAGGAAAAAGGGCAAAAGTTGGTGCAGGGGCAATGGGACTGTATTGGTGAGTTTGACAGGAAGGGCATTGGTGGGACTGAAAAGGTTTGTAGGTACCTCTACAGAAATGGAGTATTGGAAGGCAAGCAGTGAGAAAACTCCATGGGTGATTAGAGGAAAGCTCATTGGAGTGTAAAAAATGCCATGGGAGATAGTGCAGAAGTGTTTAATTTGAGAATTATGTGGAAGGCTGATGGAAAACAGTGTGACAGATTAATCACAGATAGCCACCATTTGCATGGAGAATGAGGGATGTTTCCCTGCTGAAAGCTGAGAGAATTCAGTTTGTTCAGCCTTTAAAGAAGCAGCTTTGGGGTGACCTGATTGTGGCCTTCCAGTACCTGAAGGGAGCCTGCAAGAAAGATGGAGAGAGAGACTACTTACAGGAGTCTGGAGAGACAGGAGAAGGTGGAATGACTTAAAATTGACAGAAGTCAGGGTTAGATTGGATATCAGGAAGAAATTCTTTACAGTGACAGTGGTGAGGCCCTGGCACAGGTTTTCCAGGGAAGCTGTGGCCGTCCCTGGATCCCTGAAAGTGCCCAAGGCCAGGCTGGATAGGACTTGGAGCAACCTGGGATAGTGGAAGTTGTCTCTGCTCACGGAATGGGTTGGATCTAGGTGGTATTTAAGGTCCTTTCCAATCCAAACCATTCCATCATTCTGTGATTCTTTGATTCTGTGATTCTTTGATTCTGTGATGGGATGCAAATATGAGGAGAAGGACTGGGGTTCAGGTCCAGACTCAGACACCTGAATATGGGCAATATGGACAAAAGAAAACCAGGGCAATAATGAAGGTATGACTGTGATTACCACAGTGTAGATGCTTCATTGCTGAAAGATTGCAGATCAGGATTGCCTGCTGGTGTATATTCACACACAAATCTCTTGGCTTGATGGAAACATACTCAGTGAAATGTGATCCCTATCCTTAAAATCTGAGCATCCCTGCATTATTGGTGTTCTGCAGTATTGGTGGTGACTTATGGGTGCTCTGTACTTCCATCTGTCATGGGTAGTCCTTCAGCATTTCCAGTGACTGAGAGCTGCTGATGCTGGGAAGCAGGCTCTGGTCCAGGCTGGAGTTCTTCAACATCCTGCTATGAAACTCTGGCAAGATTCAGAGATGCCAAGTCTCTTTCCCAAACTTGGATTATATCTAGCAATAGGAGCCAGATCTCCTAAATCACTGTTCTTTAGAAATCAGTTGATAACATTCTCATGACTTTGTTTTAATGATCTGTTATTTAAAATGGAATGATGTTGGAAAAATGTCAGAATACTTGAAAACAGCCAGCAAAGTTACATTTAATGGAACATATATTTTTAATTCATTTTCTAGTTTAGATTTTTATTGAGACAGCTCACCCCAGTAAGGAGAAATTGCATTTTTCCTTTCTCTTTCAGCTTAAACTTGTGGTGAGGAACACAATGTTTAAATACTTAGTTTGGAATAACTATGCCTGAACAAATAATAAAATAGAAGAACAGATTTATCTGTCAGATAAAGACCTTGGAGCATTTTGTGAAGAATATTTGAAAGATCAAAACATTACAGGTTTCTCACCAATGCTGGGAATTGAAAAGTAAACAGAATTACCTAGAGATCTGACTGAAAGAAAATAAATTCTAAGGAAAAAAATCCTCTTAAATACATTGTTCTCTCTCCAGCGTTATATTAAATCAAGAACTACACTGGTGCTGAACAAGTAATTTATACCAGTGCAAATCCAAATAGTTTCAACAAAGATGAAGGAGAGCTTTTATGTTTAAAGTACCATTACCAGCAAAAGGCTTCAGAGCATTTTCCATTTTTAATTACTTCAGCAGCATGCAGAGCAACAAAGCATAAGTTTGAACTATCTTGCATGGGTTCTGAAATGTCATAACCTGATAACTGATATAATAGATGGTGCTTGCATGGCTGAAAAGACTAAGGAGGCAATCCTTTATTTCAGAGATTTCAGATTAAATCCCATCCAGTTTGAAACTCAGCGAAAATTGCAATGTAATGGATTTTCATCCTGAAATGAGTTGGTTTGCAGTGAAGATCCTCTTGGAGATACAACCAAAGATTTGAATCAACATGACAGTTTCCTGTCCTGATGGAGCAGACTAGATGACTGGTTAAGATTAGATATATAACTTTTAGGTGGCTGGAATATGAGATAAATCCCACCCTACCTTGCCTCTTTCTTCACCTCCTGCACTGAGCACCATCCATCTTTACAGCAGCACCACTGGAGGTACCCAGCAGAAATACTTCATAAGCTCAGCTGGCAGAGAAGTGGACGGGAACTTCCATTGTTACTAAAACATCAGCTGATGTTGAATGCTCTGTTGGAGTTTGATCTTCTTCAGCCACCACCCAAGCCTTTTAATCCCATCGATTTTTATGTTGACTTTCACTTGTCTAGGGAAACCCACACTGCGTTTGGACTTCCAGTGTGTTGACTCCTCAGGTATTCCCACCTGGAGGAAAGAAGAGTTTTCAGGAACAGGTTTAATCATCATGATTAAATTAAATCGTGATGACGTGGGAGAGGAGCATAGGATCATGGGGTTCATTTGATCATTAGCATTAGCTGTACTGGCTTTGCAGGACACCTTCAACAAGCAGATACTTTTTAAGAGATAAGAAGGCAAAATATTGTGGTAATCTCATGCTCTGGCATGTCTTAACCAGCAAATTAGCTGGAATTTGGTGTTTTAATTACTTAGCATCTCAGACTTTCTCAGCTTGCGAAGTATGGGTGGGAAACTAAGCTTTAAATAATGAGGGGCTATGAATCAAGACCCCCTAGCACACAAATATAACCTGTCATGATGCTTCTCCATGGGAGAAGAGGTCAAGCAATATCTTGCTGCTGGGGCAGACAGAGAAAACACTTCTGTGGGAGGATCAGACCCATCTGCCCTTGATCCAGCATGCTTATACAGCTGGGCTTGCACGATCCCTGCAGCCTCCCAAGTGAACTGCAGCCTTGTACTCACTTTAGAGCCATCTATTTCTCCCCACGGTGTATGTTCCTACCTAAAAATCCATAACTGGTCTCGCATCGAATCAATGCTCCCAGTCAACTTGTATCTAAACAAATTGAATGAAGCTGAGAGCTCTGTAGATCCTCTTATTTATCCCATGACAAGCAGAGAGACTCCCAGTTCTTCTGCTCCTGACAACTTTGTCAATAAAATCCGCAGATTGCACAATATAAAGTTGCTTTATAATTCATCTCCTTGACAATAACAGAACCTTTGAACAGGAATGCTTTATGTGGTTATCACAAGAACAGTGCTCAAATAGAGGCTGCATCGGTAAAGTGCAAAAATATCTTTCTTTTTCCTCTTGTACCATCACTTTTCAAGCAATTTTTTTGATGTAATGAAAAAAAGATCAGATGTTATTTTAAAGAAGACTTTCTATTTCACTGGCAATTAGATCATAAGTAGCAATCATAGGACTTATTAGATCATATATTCCACTCTCCTTCCATTACAGGATTGTTTTTCAGACCTGAGGTCTAATTTCATTATCTCAAAAGGACAAAACATCAGATGTACAGAAGGTAATGTGATTGCTGCAGTATTTCTCTTCAAAGGACATTTTTAGGCAGTACCCACAAAACTGCTGTCGAATAAACAGCAAGTGAAAATATGGCAAGTGGATTTCTGTTTGATTGAGTTAGAGGTGATATCAGCTCACCTATCTGCCCTAATTTATGAGGGTGTAGTAGGAGATGTTTTAAAATTATGTCCCAGATTTTTAATATATACATCATTTATTCTAAATTTACAGTTACAGCTAGAGATGTTTCAGTCTGCTATGTAAAAACTCAGCCAGGTTTCAAAATAAAAGATAGAATTTTCAAAACCCAGCAAAACACTACTTTTGAAGTTTCATTCATTTTAGTAGAAAGGTGTATGTCAAAATCCTGGCCTTAGGATGTAGGTGGGTAGATTGCATGTTTAAGCAGAGATCTTAATCTAATCTAAAAGAAGGAGCCCAAAGTAGAATTAAACACACATTCTCAGTATTCTATTTGTTTGTCTCTGAGAAGAATTCAATTGATTGTTTTGTTTCAAATTTGGACTTTAACTATTAACTTTAGAATAATTGGAACAAAACTGACCATGAAGGAACCGTTTTCAAGACAATTTTATGTAACAGGACAGAGTTCTCCACCTCCAGTTAAACACCTGGCTAGAGGTTCAGGAAAATGAAAAAATGTCTGGGAGTTAATGGTACTGACACTGATACAGTGGCATGATATTTTCCATGTCAGTGCTCTTCAGGCAAGGACACTATGAGGTTTTACCAAAAATAAACTAAGAGAAATAATGTTTCCTCATGTTACAGGTATGTGAGGAATGCTTGGAAGTGTCAGGTGACTTGACTGTTTTCTATGACTGTTTGCAAAAGATGCAAAAAAACTATTTACTCACTTCCAATTTCTCTGGGGTTTTTTTAAGTATATCTACATTAGTGAAGGGGCTGAGATTTGTAAATTATTTGGACTCTGCCGGTGCAGCAGAGCCATTTGCACATGGTATAAAATGGAACAGAGCTATGGAACAGAGCTGCTTCATGCTGGTGGGGTTTGTGTTTCGGTGAACCAGTCTGTACTTCAAATGTGTCATTATCCTGCACAAGGAAGTTTCATTTCTACTCTTGAATCAGTTCACATTGTTAATGTGCTCATCAGCCAACTCAGGATATACAGACAGCTGCGAGGAATCTAATTAACATTTGACTACAGAAGAAGAAATTGCAATCTACCGTACTATTTAATCTGTCAGTGAGGGTCTGGATTAGAAATGGCTTCAGGATTTCTCTGTAGTTTTTCCTCTGTTTTAATGTAATAGAATCATAGCTGTTAGACGTGAAGAAAAACTAATAATTTAGCTTAGCCATCTAACACTGATTCTACTTTTACCCTTGGGATGACCCTAAGAAAAGTTCTTCCTCTATGTTTGCCTCCATCAAACACCTGCAGATTGTTATCCTCTGTGCCTTTACTCATCGTTTACTTAGGCTGCCCTAATTAATGTAATATTTCCTGGCAAATCAAAACTCCCATCATTTTTCCCATGCTAGTTTCTCCTTAAACACCAAACAGCACTCCAGCATTATCTCCATCATGGTAAACAGTGCTCTTACCATCTAGAAGAAGTACCTGTGTCTTATATTAAAATATATCTGCTATTTAGTTTAAGGTCATGATCAGAGTATTAGTGAAAGAATCATTCAAAGCCACTTCATGATACAGTTTTTTTTTGTAAGAGAAGAAAGAATAATGTAATTTCTGTGTGATAACTATTCTCTAATGAATAGAAGATAGCACTAAAGTAGTATGAAGCACAGAGTAGTTGAAAGGGAGAAGCTTTTCAAATTAAGCTGAATGTTCAGAGGAGCTTTTTCTAAACAAATAGAAACAACAAATTGTTTGGATCAGAGAGAGAGATTGTGTTGACAGCAGACATATGAATGATACTGTTTTTACAGATGGACTGGTGAGAATCAAATTGAAGCTATTGATCTGTATTTGTGTAGGATCCTGCTAAACAGAAAGCTTTGAGGGCTTTGCCATTAGCAGCATAGGTCATTTTACCAACTTGGAAAGGCAACACGCTCTGCTTCTATCATGCACACTCCATTGCTAGCACAACAGAAGATGCCTAGACTTCAAAAATGTCAAGAGCCCTTCTGCAGAGCTGGGGATAATCCTTTACAGATATAATTAAAAGCCTTTTCTCTTCCCTCAACAGGCACAGGCAGAAAAGATAACTCTTCTGAGGCAATACATCAGCAACCTGGAAAAAAATCTAAGTTTTTAACTCCATTAGCTTTGCATCTTCTGTTCAGTGGAGACTGAACACAGACTGAAAAGAGTAGGATGTAAGTCCAACAGTCCAACAACAAGTCCTCAGGTCTCAAATTGATTAGTGCCTTTGGAAAAGAGTAGAGAGAAGCACAGATCTTTCTTAAGCAGGGCAATTTTGGGTCTTCTCTCCCTAGAGCCCATGTTGCAAGTTCTCATTAGTGCCCAACCTTCTTGGGAATCTGAGCTGGTGGAAGCACGGAAAAAGCTTGTTTATCATGATGGTTGCTGGTGGGACTGGGACCACCACCACCTGATCAGCTGGGAGCACATAATTGTAGCCAGCGGGCAGCAGGAGACTGCAGCAAGTGTGAAAAGAAATACTGAGACTCTCTCTCTCTCTCTTTTTATTTCTTTCTTTTCTTTATGTCTTAAGTATATGATTCATGACATTCATTTGTTGTTACAGCAAAGACGGTTTTATCAGCTGAAACTTATTTCTTTCTTGTTTGCTTCGATATTATCAGACCTAAGTAGAAGGATCACGCTTCAATATGACATCCATGGATTAATGCTAGATAAGGGCAAAGCTTTTGAACCTTTGTAATCAGATTCCCCCATATGCAGAGTAACATTTCTCTTATCGAGAAAATGGAAAAGTAAATGAGGCATCTGATTTCAAAACTTGCAAATATGTCCCATCTGCCTCCAAGTCACTAGAAAGAAGAATGTGTTAACCTTAAACAAACTTTAGATCAAATTATTTTGTCCCTGTGCTTACACTCTGTAACACTCTCATCTAGGAATACTGTAAGTTGCACTTAAGCAGGTTTTTCTTCATGTGTAGATAATTCTTATTAATTTTTGCGCTTTAAGTGGAGATGATAAGAATGAAAAAAGCCTACAGCTGTAACGTCTCCATGTATTGCAAAAGAAGATCTCTAGGAAATTAATTCACTTAGACAAAATAGAGTGAAATCCAAATTTATCTATTTTTTTGATATTGGAAAAAGGTCATAAATTTTCAGTCTAGAAAAAATTAATTTCAGGAAGACAGGAACAGTCTACTGTAGTTACATTCCTAGTCCTCTGCTGTTGTCAACAGAGTTGCATTGCCAGAAAGTTTGGCAAAACACAGAGGAGCACTTATCCATACTTGTGGGGTTTTTCTACATTTCTGAAGCTGGGAGATGACTTTCTCTTGCCATCTGAGCTCAGCCATGGAAAAGACAACTTTTAACAGTGATATTTGGTGCAAATGACAGCTGTAGTGGAGTTGCCAATACAAAAATTTGCTGAAGCTCAGCAGAGATTTGGGCTGTCACTGAAAATAAAGCTAAATCTATATTAAAGCATGGCTATGAAAAGGTTTTCATAATTACTATGTTCACATCTATTATTTAATGGGTGTGAGTTAAAAATTGCCAGTTTCTTGTTAATTAGTTTATCACCAGTGATAGGGTGCAATGGTGTTTTAAATAAAGTCTGTGCAATAGACAGGCTTGAACATACAGACCTTAATGCAGTAAGCGTCTTTATCCTAGAGCAACTTATAGTATGAAATGGCCTCAAATTAGGAATGAAATAGATTTCAAACCTTTTTAAACTGTAAAAGAGATATAACGAGGACATAATGTGGCTCAAAGAGCAGATAGAATGTTGGTCCAAGAGCAGATAGAGATAGCCAAAACACTGTTTGTGGTTGTTTCAAATACCACAGGAGAGCTCTCAACAGTCATAAACAATTTTTGATTCAGAACTGGATGGAGCTTGTATGAGACCACACTTCAACCCATTTTACTGCAAATTGTTTTAAAAAAAGCAAACAGCCCTTAACTACAGCATGCAGCAGAACTCCATTAGAATGCCTTTTTAGCAAGGTTATGAATTTTCAGTAATTGCTGTGATAATCCATATTTAGCATCTGCAGGATTACTTTTAATCAGCTTTGAGGATATGATTTGACACCGTTCTTTTTATGCTTCACCATTTTACTGGTTAGGCAGTGAAAAAATTCCATCATTTGCTGACTTAATTTAAAGCCAATAACAGTAAAAACTGAGGGTAAGAGGGAGGAGGGAGATTTGGTTACCAGAAAAAGATGAGGAAAATGGCCATGTGTTGTTCTAAAAAAAGCACTCGTTGGATCAATAATTGTGGTAATAAAAGAGACTTTTTTCTGCTATAGAAATTTTCGTCTGTAGATCTCAAGGGCTTTGTGCATTAAGAGTCAAGAGTAGCATGTATTCTGCATATTTCTACATATTTTTATGTGGTTCTTAAAAACTTCACCTCTGCACATATGTGTGTTGTATATATTATTCCATTGTGTCTGCCTTCCTCCTAAATAACTTACTGTTTCTAATTATGTGTTAGGACCAAATCAGGACTTTCTTTTTGCTCATGGGATGGCTAATGCCTTTATCAGAGATACTCTCCAGGTGATATTTTGGGGGTTTGTCTAGTCAATGGACATACAGAGGTTGCATGGTTTACTTGTGGACCTGGCAGGGCTGGGTTAATGACTCAACCTTAGAAGGCCTTCCCAACCTTAATGATTCTATCATTCTATGATCAGAGAGTTTCCAACCAAGTCATTCTTGCCTTGTGCTTTGGTGGGTGTGTTTCACTCTGTTCCCTGAGCAGTGGAAAGTTGCCAATGTGATGTGGTCACAGCAGTGAAGTGAGTCCTCAAGGCTTGCTAAACACAAGGTCAACAAATCCCAATTAAAATCAGGGAGAAATCGAGTACTTTCATGATGCTTGTTTTTAAAATCACAGTGTTTGATAAAATATAAGTAGTGCTTTAATCTATTTACAGATCTATCCGAGATAAATTGCTAAGCACAAATTCAAATGGCCCCCTCCAAGGCTCTCCTGTGTGTCAAGTGAAAAGATAATTGGGCTTAATGATTACAAGAAAAGTACTGGACGCAATATTGTCAGAAAAATATCTTTCCTTCTCTTTAACAAGGACAGTAAATACATAACAGAGCAAACATCCACAATGTTGTACAGCCAGACTTCCTAGACCCTTACATCGAGGTCTGAGAAAGCAGTTGAAAGAATTAGTGCGTGTTTCATGCTGTTCTTGTAAAAGGATCATCTCCACTAGCAACAGGAATGGCAATATTCTCATTTTACAGATGCTGCTTTGTAGCCACTGGATGGGAACAACTTTATGATAACTGCAGCAGCCCAGGAGGGAGAATGTGAAGCTGATTTTTAGCTTAAGGCATCGAGTCCAGCAAGCTATCCTCATGCAGTACTCTGTGAATTGAAAATCTCTAGGTCTGAGGCAGGCTCTGATTTTAGTTCATAGTCTCTGATTTTTATTAATGTTGTCAGTCTGTCAATTGGAGAGGTACAGATGATTTGAAAGATACATATTCAAGGGGTTCTTCAATGTGACCTTATATAAATTTCTTATAAAGTTTAGGAAATGTCCTCCAAATTTGAATGTCTCCTTTAATCTGCATTGTTCCCGAGGTGTTTTTCTCCCCCACCAGCCTATAAATGAAGAACATAGAGTGTTTTTCGTCTTCTACTCCTTAATGTCAGTCAATTGACTGAACCAAAGTTAACAGGTATAGGACTCCACGGCTTCCCAGATGCTCCTGTGCTAAGTGCTAGTACGAGGTCCTGGGTAGATATATAAACCTGTTCTTGCTTCAGGTAAAATGAATAATGCAGCAGCCATTAATTTCACTTGCAGCCAGATTATCCTTCAAACCAGACAATAAAAAGTTTCTAACTTGGCAAAACCCATTGAGAAAAATAAAATCCAGTTGTTCCTTAGCCAGGAAGAGAAGACAATTTAATGGGAATTGGAAATGTACTGGCTCTCACCTGTGAGGCTG
>NW_008239109.1:430642-451212 GCF_000691975.1 Corvus brachyrhynchos
TGCTGCTGCCTCCTGTTGTGCCTGTGCCATGCTCTCCTCGAGGGGACGATGTGCAGGACCACACCGAGGCACTACGGGCAAGCAGAGCCCCATGTGCCAGGAACACGGCCTGAAAGGCACATTGGTGACAGGGACACCTCGCTTCATCTCAGGCCTGGCATGCCCAGTGCTTTTCCCCTGTGCCAGCCCTGCCACGGTGGGCTGGAGGTGGGCCTAGCTGAAAAGTCTGTCTTCAGCAGAGAATCGTAGAATATCCAGGGCTGGAAGGGAACCACAAGCATCATCGAGTCCTACTCCTGCCCTGCACAGAATTGCCCCAGGAATCCCATCACGTGCTGAAAGCATTGTCCAAATGCTTCTGGGACTCTGGCAGGATTGGGGCTGTGACCACTTCCCTGGGAAGCCTGTGTCTGTGCATTATCACCTTCTGGGTAAAAAACCTTTTCCTAATACCCAGCCTAAACCTCCCCTGACTCAGCTTCAGGTGGTTCCCTTGGGTCCAGTCACTGGTCATCAGAGAGAAGAATTTAGTGCTTCCCCTCATCTTCCCCTCACAAGGAACTTGTAGACAGCTACGAGGTCTCCCCTCAGTTTTCTCTTCTCCAGGCTGAACAGACCAAGTGACCTCAGCTGCCCTTTGTGTGGTTTCCCCTCAAGGTCCTTCACATTTTCATGTCTCTCACAGTGCTCTCTCCTTGCAAGACCTTGAGGCTTCAGTGAGGGAATGGAGCTCAGATGATGTGCAGGGGTGTGCAGAGTGGGAGCTGAAAGCTGGTGAATTTTTGCAGCAGGGCAGAGGATGGCTGGCAGTCCTCAGCTCCACAGCAAAGCAAAGAAAGGTTTCTGAGGATGCTTGCAAGGCAAAGAGCAAGAGCTGGTTGTGCCTGGAGAGTCCCAGAGATGACAGAGGTTAAAATATATGAGTCTGCAGGCAGAGGAGACAAGTGGAAGACATAAAACCTGAAAGCTATGAGACCATAGAATCACAGAATGGTTTGTTTTGGAAGAAACCTTAAAGATCATCTCATTCCACTCCTGCTGCCATGGGCAGGCACACCTTCCACTAGACCAGGTTGCTCCAAACTTCATCCAACCTAACCCCAAACACCTCCAGGAGAGGGGCATCCCAGCATGACATAGTTCTGCAGTGTTTAAAATGGTTCATCTGGGGAAAACATTGTTGAAATGTGAGATGATGGTCTGGGGAAAGGTCCAGCAGGGAGCAGGGCTGACATCTGTCTGAATGGGTCCTCAAAGACTCATGTAATTCTGGTGTCACCCACCACTGCAGTGGCACCAAGTCTATGGCTGGGATGGCACCCAGCAGCTGTACTGGGTATAAAAGGGGCTGAGGGAACTTGGGAGGAAGAGTGGATCTGTTCATATAGAGAGAAGTAGGGAAGGGATAAGTTACAATGGGGGTGAAAGAAGTGAACAGCATTCAAGACAAAAATTAAACCTGTTAAAGGCCTTCAGGCTTCAGCAAGCAACCTAAGCACAAACTCAGCTTCAAGCATGCGAGTGGCATCAGTAAAGTCTGCAGGCTGAGTTCCCTTTTCCAGCAAGCCCTGTTTTTGTCGGTTTGGCAGGCTAAAACCCTAATAGGGAAAAATGCCACTTTTATAATTTAAAAGAGGACTTCATGTAAGTAAGAATGAAGTCCAAGTGAACTTGGTCTGTGCTGCTGGATTGGAGCCTTCAGTGCAGGCTGGTCACAAAAATGTCTGTTGCTCAGATTCCAGTGCTCATTTTTTTCCAGGAAAATTGTGTATTTTTCATGCACAAGCCTGCATCTTCATTCAGCAGCACTGCAGGGCTGTGCTGAGCTATCTGCATTGATCTGGTAAATGAAAGGCCCCTTGCTGGCAGCTAAGCACAAACTCCCTGAGCCCTGAAGCAAATTGGAGCAAGACGACTCAGACAAGCAGTGGCAGTGCCCTGTTATATGCAGTTGTATGTTTATAACATAGATGTCTATGTGTATACAAGTATTTGGTCAGAAAACATCCAATATCTACAGTCCCCCTTACTTCACAGTATTTTGGGTGATTTTCTTTTTTTTAATTTCAAATGTTTTCAAAAACAGAAAATTAGAGGTACTACAGACCAAATATATGCTTGCCTATGTATGAATAAAAATGTAACCCTCAGAAATCCTGAGAAGTGAATGACATCCTTAAACATAGACCAGTGGCCAAGAAAAATGTTTGTGTAGGGGGCTGAGAAGTGTGCAGAATATAGTTTTTCATCAAATCATGGAAACAAGAGATAAAAAAGGCCTATTAGATCATCCTGGCTATTCCCTTGGCACTGAGATACAGGAGTGCAGAAAAAGAAAGAAACAGACAAAAAAAGCATTAAAGCTATGAAATGTCTGCTATGAAATGCCTATTTTTTCAGAAATCACAGTGCAAACAGAAGTCCTACGACAGCCACTGCACATTATGTTGTTCGAGACCCGTCAAAACTGATATAAAGAAAGAAAAAAGAATTTGGAGCTTTCTTTAAAATGCCTTGGGCTTTTCCTTTCTCACTTAACAAGTTTTCCATAAACCGTAATGTTGAGACTTTTTATCTTGTTTCCAATGTTGAGTGATTAAAAATAAAAATTGAAAGAAAAAAAAAAGAAAAAGAAAGAAAAGGGAGATAATTACCATGACACTGACACAGCATTTTATGTATTAGAGAATGCAGTGGTTCTTACAGAGACCTTGGTAAGAGTATGTAGATCTGTATTGATGAGTTCTTCGCCAGTGACAATGGATTGGCCAAAGACACTTGCATAGGCCATGAGGAAGATGAAGCAGCGGTGAAGTAAACACGAAGGCCAGCTGGTGAGTCAGTGGCCAAACCACAACATAATTCAGGAGTTTTGTCCAGTTTTTTTGGTGTTCCAAGGCTGGACCCTTTCCCATGTAGCTCTGGAGGGAAGTAACTGAAGACACCAGCTCTTTGTAACCACTGAAGCAGAGCAATAGTGTAGGCTGGGTACACCTGTACTGGCTGCTAAAATCGCTGCAGTCTTCCCTAACTAAGATTGGCACAGTCCTTGCTGCTTGTAATACATCCTTGTAATGGATATAGCATTGAGCATTTTGAAGTGGCAGCTGAAAAGGTTTTAGCAGTGTCCACTTTGGATTAAGGGTCTACATTTTCTTGAAGGTCTTTTATTTCTTGGCTAGTTTGGGTTGGTTTTTTTGGTGTTTTTGTTTTTTTTTAAATTGCTGGCAGTGCAACTATTGACTTTTAGAGAGAAGGATGAGGATTTTTTTGGTAACTGTAATGATTTTATCCCATTTGCCTTCATTTAATTTGGAAATGGAAAGCATATCTTTAATGCTAATTAGGCAGCACATTGCTTAGTCTTCCTGTCCTCGTGTAAATAACAATTAACAATAATTTAGCAGTTGTATACTCTGGCATCTTCTAAACCATACCATTGTATACCATTCCAAATTCCTTTGCATTAATTAGGATCATAAGCCAATCAGCACTAATTAAGAAGAAAATAAGTATAATAACAAATGAAACAACACCAGTGATTTGTATCTGTTCAGTAGTTCTCCACAGTTTATCAAATAGTTGTAATGTGTAGGAACTTCTTCTAATTGAAACTAATTATGAGGTTTCCCCTGTTACTTTGAGCCTCATGTTCAAATCTCACAAAGCTCATTAAATAAGTAACAAAGCTGGAATCTTTAGCACATATTGTAACTTGGTTCACGTTAATTAGCACCACGTTTTGGAGGCAGTAAGAGGCCGTTCAGCACCAAATGCTACCTAAAGGGACATTAGATAAGGATTTTTGCAGATGTAAGAGGCTGCACACAGACTTGAGCCAGGTATTATCAGATTCAGCTGAAATGTCACACAGGTGCCTCAAGACTCTATGCTAAATTGGGTACTTTTGCAATCCAGCCCATTTTGACCCCGTCTTAATGCCTGTTGTTATTTGGAGCAAGCATCTGGGGAAATGTAGGAACTTAAATATTACAATCATTACCTCTGAAGATCACTCCTGTCTATTGGTGACTGCGTCATGCAATGGCATACATTTTCCACTGCTGTTTTGGGTGTCATTAGCATGATTTCACTTTCAGAAGCAGGAAGCAATGTCCATGCCAGCATCTTTGCCAATTCCTGGCCTGTTTAACAGACTGAAATTGCTACACAATGTTTATGTGTTAATGACACTAAAAGCATATGATGTTAGGTACAGTCTCCATACAGTTGCATGTAGTAATTTCAAGGTAGGCAGTCAATAAGTGTTGAATACAGTAAAAGATATTCACAGACCTCTGGTTTTGTGTCTTTTCACTACAAATTCACCTCATCTTAAGCATTTTTCAGTATAATCTTATGAGACAGAGCCACACACTGATCTTACAAGAGATTGCTACCTTTCTGCTGCACTGCCACTCTCCATCTTCATGGACAAAGACACACATGACCTGATCTTATTGGAAAATCTCATATGTCCTGAAACCAAACTGAATTGGAACAACTCATGGTCTAGTTTGTGCTTACACGATATCCCTCTCCTGCTGACACTGTTTTGAGATCACTAATTAATTTACTAATTAATTAAAATACCCTACAAGTGGCACAGTAACTCTGACATCTTGGATTCTTTGCTGGACCCTCTGGCTTTTCAGCTCTGTGTGTGCAGATTGTCAAGAGATCTCTGACCCCACCACCACCCCCTACCTGCTTTCCTTGGGGCTGTGAGTCTGGCCCAAAAGCCATGCACAGGTATAGGACTGCCATTCTCAATACCCAGGCTTTCTTCTTGCCTGTGAAGATCATACCTGGACTGTTTGCAGACAGGACAGCTGAGGTTCTGGTCCAGTGGTAACTGAACATGAGAAACGGATCCCATTTTGGACCAAACAAAAAATGTCCTCATGTAAATCAAGAGGAAAAAAGTGCCAGTGCCCTTTCCTCCCTGTTTCTACATATCCAAACAATTTGTTTTCATTGAATGATTTCTGTAATTTGAAGTAGTGTTTAAACAAGTAGTGAGAAAAGGACCACAAAGTTTCATGGCAATCTTCTCACATGAAAAAATAAAGCCATATATAAGTTACAAAACTCTGAAAGAAGTGTGTGATCCAAAATTATTCAAAACTAAACTGTTCAAGCACTTCTTCAAGAAGCTGAATCCAGTGATGGCAACATCCCTTTGCCCTGTTATGTGTGAGAGCCAAGTAGGCTGTGAGCCTTGATATGTTTCTCTGACATGATCAGTGGAGGACTTCCTCTGCTGAGAAGTCCAACCCTCAACTGCACTAGGGAAGGTTTAGATTGGATCTTAGGAACAATTTCTGCATTGAAAGGGTGGGCAAGCACTGAAACAGGCTGCTTGGGAAAGTGGTGGAGTCACCATCCCTGAAAGTGTGACATGTAGCTGTGGCCCTTGGGGACATGGGTTAGTGGTGGGCTTGGCAGTGCTGGGTTGGTGGTTGGACTCGATGATCTTAAGGGATCTTTTCCAACCTAAATGATTCTGTGATTCTATCTGTAGTAAGCTTTTAGTGATTAGATGTTGGAGAAGCAATGTGATGGGAGGTGTCTCCAAGGTGTCTCCAAGGTTGAAAACTTGCCTCCTGCTAATGTCATCCTCCAACACACAAAGGGAGCACAGCTGATGTTACGCTCTTGGGTGTTTTTGAGGGAGAAACAAAATAAAACGTCTTCAACTGCTGATGTTTGCTTTACCCTTTCAAGAACTTGGGGACTTTATATAGAGAAAATTGTCTACAGCAAGTCCTCCCTCTCTCCAGTGAGCAAACTGAAAGCCTCAGGTTACATTGGAATTTACATACAGTACTCTATTTCTTGTGACATGCCTTTAAAGAAAGAAAACAGGCTGTAGTTTTCTTAGGAATGTATCAAAACAGCCTCGTAACTGAAGCAGCTGGTCCTTCAGGAAACCACCTAGAGCTTGCTGCAGGTCCAAGTACCATTGTACACATTACGTTTTTTTATCTGAAAATAGAATGCTTTCCAATAAAAAATTAAAAAAAAAAAAGTTGAAGCTTAATTTGGTGTTTCTGATAGAAAGCGTGTATGTCTAAAAAGGAGTAATAGAAGTAATAAACTAAGTTTAAAGAAAAATTAAATAGCTGTTGCTTTCACAGCATATAGGCTTAACTAAAGGTGCCCATAAAGGAAGAGGTAGGGGAAATTAGCGGAATTTGGGCTGTACAGTCCTTGTATTGTGGAAAGCAAGCAAAACAGGAATCACCAGGACATTTTTTCTTCTAATAGAATTGTTTCTCTACACACCTTCCAATAACTCCTAATTATGATCTGTTAAGAAGCGTCTAAAATAATGGGGGAAGGCTGATCCTTCCTCTTTCAGAGGCCCTCTGACTCACTAAAATCCTTAAACTGTTTTTTGGTCTTTATCTGAAAAACATAAAATAACAAAAATGAAGACACCTGTCTTCTGTGATAGTGACCCAGGCAGAAAGGTTTGTTAAAGTCAAAATCACTGAGGGAAAACCTGGAACATCAGTAAGGCAATTTTGGTTTCTGCTTTGATCTGAGCTTGGAAGGGGTTAAAATTACTGAGAGTCTTACCTCCAGAAATGGAGAGGGAGAAAAGGAAAGAGAAATAATGCACAAAAAAAAAAAGACTTTTTTTTCTTTTGTGGAAAGGATTGGCTTCTGATTTCAATTATTTCTGAGTTGTAAACATTTTCAGGGACAACGAATTCCTTTTGCATACACATATTGCTATTTGCAAAAAAACAGGCCCAGTCCAATGGAATTTTGTTTTTGTCTCAGCAGAGTAATTTTATTCATCTGCGAGATTTTATTTAATACACTGGTATTAATGACAGCAAGAAATTAAACAGTTGTTTCACTCATTTTTCTTCTTTTCAGTGTGTCTCTTTCTTCTCACCACCCCCCTCAACCCCCGTATCTTTATAATTATGTTTTAAAACCGTAAATGTTTCCAAAGGTAGTGCCAGATTTAAAATACTGGTTGTTATTACAATGTGTGGGTGGCTTTACCCTCTCTATTTTCAGCCTCCAGCTTTTATCTGCCTTGCTTCAATTCTCCTGCTATAAGAGAGGCATCCAAAAAAAAAATCAACTCTTTTAGGGGAGAAGCAGCTTGACTCCTTTTATGATGATTATGATTATTTTAGATTAAAGTGCCTACCCTTTAGCAGGTAAAACACAAAAAAAAAAAAAAGGGAAAAGATTTGAAAGCTTAAATTTTGATGCAATAAATCAATCAAGCATTCAGTCCCTGTCTCCCAGACTCATTTTCATCTCATCCCCCTGGTTGCAAGGATGTTACTCCATGGTGGTGATGAGAATCAGGCCTTCTTTCCTCACAAAGCATGTTTAGAGAAGAAAGATTTTTTTGCAGCCTGCTGAGGCATATCCCAAGGCCTCTTGTCCTTTATGCTGCCTACAGGGAGCATGAGGTAAGAACCACAGGCTCAGGGTAGGGGAAAGGGATAGCAGAGACTGTCTTGTCCTCCCCTGTCGTACATTTGTAGCTGGCACGGGTGAGAGCTGTGCAGAATTTCAGGTGAAAGGATGTAACATTCTGAATAATTCATTTGCACTACACATTTCTGCTGATGCCACAGATGATGAGCTGCAGCACCTAAAATGCAGCACTGTGCAAGTGGACTCAAACCCAGACCCACTAACCAAACCATCCCAGCATGGGCAGAGAAGGGTCGATGAGGAAGGAATCAGTGCAGCAGTGACATTATTCATCCAAAAGCATGGGCTGAGTTGCCCCTTAAACTCTGTTGGCTATAATGGCTAGGTTCTGCTACTGATAAAGGGCTTGCTCAGGTATCCTGTTTCCACTTGCAGGCAGCAACTGTGTTCAGTCTGATGAGTGCCAGTTTCTGCGCACAGGCAACAAAGGATATTTCCAAGGCAGGTCTGTCCTCCCTGGGTGATAAATGAGTTGTGTTGGAAGGCTTCTGACCACAGCACTGCAGCTTTCTGAACTGGTCCCCCTTGGACTGTCTTTGAGTGCTGGCAGTGTTCTGAGACTGTCCTGGGAGCTAGGAGGTTTGGGTCTCCCAGAGCGTGAGGATTGGTTAAACTCACATTTCCCATTTTTCTGCGTAAATGCTGTCATATCAGCAGTGGACTTCCTATGTGTCCATAGGGGAATGTGAGCTGACCAGATAGGCACCTAACAGGTGTGAAATGGTCAAAGGAGCTGGAGGATGGGTCCAAATGGAGTTTTTGTCTCCCATTTTCTCCTGGCTAACCAGTATTGGAGGGAGAGTGTCAACTCTCAAGGATGTTTTTCTTGGCGTCCAACCAGGTAACACAGAGGGACCAGGCAGTCTGGGAGCCCCAACTCCCTCTCACATCTGAGGGGTGGGATCAGCGTCACTGTATCAACACAGCTTTCCTGACCCATCCTCAGGGTTTTTCCTGGAGAAAGATCTTAAAGAAGGAGCCAAACATCACTAAAGCATTGTCCTTGGTGCACCTTGCTGCAGCAGAGAAACCGAGGCGCGGGGACAGAGTGATTTGCTCCAGGAGCAGGGGCACTCCAGAGGTTCAGCAAAACCCCTGGAGCAGCTAGAGGCTTCCTATTCTTTCTTTAGCAGTTAATGTGAGTCTCTGTAGTCATTACAGTTTCCCCTATATCTGAATGAAGAGTGCCATAAAAGTTTAGCGTTATCTGTCTGCCTGCTCTCCTGATTATCTGTGCTCATATATGACTGCTATTGACTCATTATTGGCATGGCACTGATCTGAACTTTGAGTTTATTGTGCTGTGGGAACACAGTAGCTATCCAATAATGTAGTTATTTCAGCAGGCACCCTTTCTTCTATGAGATAAGAAGACAGTTGTATCTGTTTAGTGCTATCGTAAAGTTGTGTTGCTTTCTCAATAAAAAGGAGTCTCTGCTTGCTGTTAAATGGGGACACAGCAGCATAGCTTTGTATCCAGGGTTTGGATGAACCCAGCTTCTGTTTAATGAGCCACTGGCTTGCACTTTGGATGTAGCTGCTTTTCCTTTAATCAGCAAAACTCTACTGAAATCAGGAGGTTTCCTGATACGTTACAAATTCTGAAAACAAGTCAACAGCAAAGTTGTAATCTCAGGTCCTTTTATTCACCCTCCCATCCTCTGCAGGACAACAAAGTGTTTGTGTTGCTTCAATCCTTACTTCTTCAAAGCTCTTTGAAACATGGCAATGTGGTTTGAACTCACAGCTATGCAGTCAAAGTCTGTCTTTGGCATTTTATCTTCAGCTGTTTGTGTTCCAATTAATTAAGCATATCGTGCCGGACTGGGAATTATATATTTGATATGTTATGAGTCTTTCCCTCTGCTGTAGTAGGTGGCAATTCTCCACCAGTGACTTGAAAGTGCAAGAGCTGTTTCTCCCAACTTCTTCTGGGGAAGCAAATATTTAAACTAAAGACACTTGATTTTTACTACTATGGGTTATGGTTGGTTTTGATTACATTTTCTGTCTCAAAAGCTATCAGTATATTCTAAACACATGTAAGTAAATGCTCAAGTAAGAGCAAAAGTGTCTGGGAAAGTCAGTGTGCCACCCAGACAAGAGGATGCGGGCTGGAAAGAAATTACGTGAAAGAAAAGGAAAAAAAAAAAAGAAACCAACTGAGGAATCCATATTGTATCATTTAAGTCCTTTATACGCAAAATAGTCCGGCATCCTGCTGAGATCCCTGACTTGAGTTTGGGCTCTGAACCCCCTACTAGTCTATTAAAAAGAGAAGGGATATTTGCAAAGACTGGGCAAAACCATACAGCTGTGCTAATGTTTAGAGATTCTCATAACTCAGGTTCTGTCTTAGCAGCATCTGTAAAATTAACAGCTTCGAATTTGGTTCATCCATAGGAACTGGGAGTCTGCTGAACACATGGGGTCTTAGCATAATCTTAACACTTGTTTGTGGAGAGATCACACAGAGAGCTGCATATGGTTGGGTTTAAGCTGCTCCCGGGGTGCTGAGGGCATTTCTGATGAGCAGGGGTTGGTATTAAGATCAGTGTGGTTCAGGATATGGAGATGCTGTGAACTTTTTGGAGTGCCACAGCCTGTTTGTTCGGCTGGTTTTGAGATCCTGAGGGACCTGGCCATCTGCAGCAGCCTCAGGCATTCTTCTGGTGCTGGCCTGTTTCTTAGTAGGTCTCCCATCAGCAGAAATCATTTGGCTGGAGAAAAAAAAAAAAAAAGGCTTCAGCATTTTATGATTTCCAGAGAATAACTTTGCCAGCTGCCTATGTGCTCACCATTGCAGATTCTGCCCTGCATTTGTGGTGAGAAATGGGAGACTTGGTGACTTCCTCAGGATGAACTAATGGAGGAGAGTAAAGCCACCCTTGTGACTTTTCATTTCTAGTTTGGGATTAGAAGGTACTGTTTTCTTTCTCCCTGCCCATTTACTTACCTGTCTGCTCTCACAGCCACATTCCTCCCACATTCCATTGTCTGCTCACTGAGGTCATTCTGGCCCATTTTTGATCTATTTAAATTGCAACAATATCACAGCCACAGCCTGTGTCACCTTATTGTCAGCTTGATGGAGTAATATCTCTCTTTACTAGAAGGCAGTGCAGAATTTCAGTCCTCTACAACTCCAGGAACTCAAATCATTCTCATTTGGAGGGACTCACCATTTGCCCTCACCCTTTGATTCTTTTCAGTGAATGCTTTTTCTCACTCCACTTCAGTGAAACCCCAATGGATAAAAAGTATAGAAAAGCACCTAATTTGCACCTTAAAACCTGTTTTTTCCCCTATTGCGCAAGGGCCAAGGACAATATTCCTCTTCTGCCTTTCCCTTCTAGTTCATGCATTTCTGCTTGATCTTTCTCAAAACCACACAAACTTTGGAAGACAAAAGGATAAAAGAAAGACTGTCAAGAAGACCTCAACAAAGCCTTCAGGGATGTTTTTATGCTTTTTTTCTCTGATTAGTTTCCCAGAAAATTGTCAATGGGAAGGTGTAGGAGCCATCCTTAGCCCAGACAATTTGGGGCTTCTGTTGAGCAGGTGCAGAGCCAACATGGGCACCTCCAACATGCATGCATTGCCTTTGGCAAACATTTGTTGACCAAGCCAGCTGGCAGACCCATTAGCCGTGTTGTGCTGGATGAATCATGGACTCTGACCCTCAGCCCCATGAAATATGTTGGGATGTTGTGCACGTGTTGTCTCTCTAATCCCCCTTCCTTTTCAGCCTGCATGCAGCCTTGGTGTTTTAATTTACAAACTTAGTGGCATCATATTTATGCCCAAACACTTTTCTTCTATCCCTGCCTCTAGCAGAGAACAATAGCATTTGTTTGGTGAGAAAAGCTTGTTTTAAATATTAATTATTGCTATGACCCCAGTGTAAATTAGCTGCTTAGTTGGTGGGTAGGAAGAGGCAAATTTCTGGAGAGAAGGTAACACATAAGACCAAGATCAGATAAAAAATGGAGCTGAACTGCCAGTTCGTTTGTCAAGGCCAGTAAGGGAAATTAGAACCCTAATTCTTAAAGCCAGAAAAGCCAGTGTTGAAGAGAGCCACAGAGACTGAAAAGAGGTCAGTGAGTAATGCATGTTGGAGCCAGGACAAGGGAGTAACAGCACTGAGTGCCTGCCGAGAAACACAAACAACAGTGGTAATGTGGGCAATTCTGCTGAACTGGCTTCAGCACAAGCCACCCTAAAAGGCTGTCACTCTGAATGGGGCTGTGCCAGAGCCAGAGCCTTCCTCCTGCTTCCTCCAACATCTTCCCAGCCACAGGAGCATGTCTGCTGTCATTGCAGCAAGCGCCACGCAGCCTGAGGAGGACTTTGTACCGTTATAACTGAAGATCTTATTCTCATACACAGAGCAGGGTAAGACAATCTAGGTCAACACGTATGTACAGCCTGGAAGGGTGCTCATCACAGCGGTGAAGAGCTCTTTCCACAGCTAAGCCATACTGAATTATGGTAAAACGCATAGAAGAGGCTATGTAACATATTTACTTACAACAAAGTGTCATGTTCCATTCTACTTAGGGCACTTGTTCCTCTGTCCCTGGAGGCAGTGACAAACCTGTGACAGAAAGACCAGTGAGATGGTCAGAAATCAGAAAGATTTCAGACAAAGATTTCAGATAAACTCTGGCCTGACACCAGCTTCTAATAAATCTCGGCTTTTGTATTATATACATGTCTATATATTCACATATGTTTATCCATCTATAGATATGCATATGCAAAAACAACCTTTTAAAAGTGCCTTGTGCCTCACTCGGACAGTTCAGGGTCCTTTAAAAACCCTCTTCTGCAGATGCTTGGCAGCTTGAAAGATCTCTTCTTTTAAATTAAGCCCCCACAGCACTGTCCTTCCCACATCAGAAGAGGGTTTTTAAGCCCTCCCCTTCAGTATCCAAAACTAAATTAATCTAACATCAGGAGAGGCTTGTAGAAGGAAAACCTATCAGACTTTGAAATAGTGTTCCCCAGGGAAGCTGGGGAAGCCCAGACATTTAAGGATGAATGAACTGACCTATTCTGGGACAGCTGGAAGGATGGGCTAGCTGAGCTAATATGGCTTTTCCATTTCCAATATATCTGACCTAAACTTGGACAGTCGAGACCCACCAACGCAGGCAGATGTGCTTTCAAGGAACACACCAGAAAATGAGGAACAGCATTCTTAGTAGGCAGACAAGTCATAACCACAGGATCCCTGGACATTCAGTTGTGGCTTTTTGTCTTCTTCCCTCTCCAACTTCTGTGCTAAGTCACTTTGCTCTCCAAAAGCAGAAAAGACTCAGGACTCCTGCTCCTGCACTGATGTAATCTAGTTTGGGAACTTGGGAAACAGTTAAAGAAAGGAGGAGACTATGGAAGGAACACTGAAGAAAAAATGTACTGGAAGATCAGTGTATGCCTTGTTATGGTTTGAGTTTTAAGTAAATGACAAATATCACTCTGAGAAGGAAAAATAAACTTTGAGTTGAAAACACAGGTACTAATGTTCAGACATAACTTGTTTTTTCCTCCCACATGCCATGGCCTGTGGAGTCTGAGTAAATAAAGTCCTACTTTATTTTCATAGTAACTGTTGAGGATATACATGATTCTAAGTGTGGGTACATATGTGTACATATATATATATATGTGTGTGTATATATATGTGTGTGTGTATATGTTTATATTTATTATTTTTCATTTCAGTTTCTGTAACCCAAATACTTTGAGGGATATCTGTTGCAACAGTTCCATCATCCTCCCCCTCTGAAAGTTGGGCTTGGAGAATAAGCTGAGTATACTAATAGTGTTAGGTTAACTACTGGAATGAGATGGGATCCTTTCAGGGAAAAAAATGAGTGCTGTAGGATTACTACAACAACCAATTACACAGACATTCCCCCATCAAAAGCTGCACCTTGAGCAGAGATCCAGTATCAGAGATTTGGCATAATAACCCTTCAGTACAGGTCAGTCAAGGATTGAAGGAATGATAAGGAGTGAGAAAAATGTTTTTAGGGGAAAGCTACTTTTCTGTAGAGTGGAACCTGATTTATGCTTAGCAATGTGTAATGCTGGTCACAGCCTGTATTCTCTACCTCATTTCCTATAGGGCAAAAGAGCAAGGGGATGTGAAATGTGGGAAATGAACTGAAAGTCTCAATAATTGCTCCCTTTGGAGACAAAAGAAGACCAGGCAGTCCTGGAGTGTGGTTTTACTCTAAGAAGCAAGATCCAGGCCGAAGGATAAGGATAGTCCCTGGAAAGCCCTTAGGGGAAAGTAATAAGGTGTTCATTTAAGAGTTTTTTAACTGTTTTAGTTCAAGGGGGTGATATCTGTCACACTGGACAAGACCTGCCTATAAATCACTCAAAATCCGTAAAAGTCCATTTCTTGAGTTGCTGACCTCAAAAATCACTGCGTATGTACCTTCCCTGTAACCACGTTTGGGGTTGTCAGAGCTCCGTAAACATAAAACTTCAGCATTGATTAACTTCAACACTGTTTCCTCCCATGGCCTCCCAGTAAAACATTCACTGAGTCATCCTCTTTCTCCTGAATTATCATCTGAAGACATGATGCCAATGTTCTAACAATACTGTAACACCCCAAAAGCTTCTAACCCTCTCAGACACCAGCAATTTGGGGAATGACTCAATTTTTCTCAATATTTACAAATATGAAATAGTTTCCATTGTGTTCAACTTGTTGTTTCATGTATTTTCAGGGAGCAGCAAGTTATTTTTTCTCATCCCCAACAGAAGAAACTCTTTCTGCCTTTTTTATTTGTTTGTTTTGTTGGGATTTCTTTAAATTTTTCTTTTAAAGACATCTGACATGCACTCATCACTCATTTTGTGAAGTTTACACTTTTAAGAAAAATATGTTGCAATGAAATTACAAGCTGTTATGGCTGCAGTAGCTGGCAGGATTTGTCTGTGTGGCTTCTCTCTTCCCATAGCCTTTCTGCATGCTGGTCAGAATAGGATGCTCAGATTACCACCCGGACTTCCCGTGCAATCTTTGTCCAGTTGTTTTTAATACAGTGAGATTCAGACAAAAAAGGAAATTCCCTAATGGCTCTTGCTTTGCACGTAGCCACAGCTCCTCTGCTTTAGACTGTGTTGTTTGTTATTCTTGTGAGCTTGTTGAATGCCTCTTTCAGGGGAAAGTAAGGGCAACTATTTTCTACCACAACCCTTCACTGGATCTGCTGGGAGATATTCAACAGTTAGGAAGCTCAGGTCCCTAAGCAGCAATTAATATCTCCCTAGCCCATGAGCTGCTCTCCTTCAGGGCTCACCTGTTAGCTCTTCTACACAAGCCCAGGTTCCTTCTGTTCTTTCTTGCTCTTTTTTGTCTTTTCTTTTTTTTCTGTGTGTGTGTGTTTAATTTGTCACATGTTTAGTAAAGTGAAGCCCCCATAATTACCTGGAAAAAAATGCCATGAGGCAGTGAGGGTTGTGACTCGTGTTGTTAGAGATTCAGTGGATCCTGTATCTTCCTCAGGGGCTGTGCCAGGTCAGTGCTCTGGGTTGCTGTAATGGCTCACTAAGAATAATGCACCATCTTCCATCAGGATCTCATTCAGTAGTAGAGATTAAGGACTGCTTCATCTGGGATGAAAGAGGGCAATGACAAGTGGATAGGTCAGTAATTATAGTCCGTGGAGAGGAGTCAATGGAATCTCCATCCTGAGATACATATCTCCAAGCTGAGTCACAAGCTCTGACTGTGCCCATCAGGCACTTTCAATTAGTTGATATCAATCTACCTAAATGTACCAGTGAAAACACAAATCCTTCCTGCTTAGACTAGATGAGTTGCTGCCTTGGCTGGGAGGGAATGCAGTCACCAGCTTTATCTCTGTCTGTCACAGACCACACCGCCTTCTCCAAGCAAAAATATCATTTTGTTGCTGGGATTGACAGTGCTGGGTTAATGGTGGGAGTTGAGGATCTTAGAGAGCTTTTCCAACCCTAATGGTTCCCTGATTCTGTACTATGACCCCAGACCATCCCAAACTTCTGGTGAAGAGGTGTGGTGTGTGCTGCCCAACTGTTGCATACCTCACGGCCTGAAGTTACTGACATATTGAAGTGATCTAAATAATTAAAACTTTTACTAAAGGAGGCAATGGAAATGCAGATTTTTGCTGTGGTGATGATGATCTGAAATATGATTCAAGAGCTTTTGCTTTTCCAGTCTCATTTTTTAAGATGCCTCCCTGTCTTCCCTGTAGCCCATAAAGCAGATTTGTTTGTGGCAAACATACAGTAATGTGCTTATAGAGAACACAGAGGCTTAAGCAGTTTTCCTTGATGGCCTTTGATTCACTGAAATTTGCCCTGGGAAACACTGCAGTGGTGGTTGATCTACTCCATCCCTCCTCCCGGTGCTGTATATTTCCCATATCATATTCCTCAATATTCCTCCTGGCAGATGTGCCAAAAGGGCAGCAATAAAAGCCCATTTGTGCGGCCGAGAGTTCATCGCCTCTACTCTGAAACAGCGAAAAACCAACATTCAATAATTCTGCTTTTCAAGCCGTTGTTATTTTGATAACACTTCAAGCGAGCAGCAGAAATACCGAGCAGCCCCCGGGCAGGGGGAATTAGTCAGGACAGTGTCTTTCCTGCAACTGGAGGTCTCTGGAAAACAAGGGCGGGTTTGAAGCTGGATGCCTTGGGAATCAATAGATGATTGTTTGCATGTGGGGGCCACAAAGTGCTGCCGCAGTTGAGGGTCAGTTGGTCTTACAGTTACAAACTGCATTTTTCGGAGGCCTGCCACATGCCTGTTTCTATTTGCAGGCGGCAAATAACGTGCCACACAAGTGGTCTGAGAGCTCCTTGTTTTTCCTTAAAGGAAAATATATGTGCTGAGGGGAGAGGGAATTAGCAGGGAGCTGGCACTGCATTTCAAGGCCCGTGCTTTTACTTTTAAACTGTATTCGTTGAAGTCCTGCTTAGCCTTAATAAATATGTTTCTCTAGCCAAATCTTTGAAGTCAGGCCTGGAGATTTAACTTCACGAATCTCACTCCATTTAGTGGAAATATTTCAACTAAATACACATTCATCAATTTGACAAAATAGATGTTTATATTATATTATATTGTACTATATTACATTATTTTATTTTGTTTTGTGTTTGGACCAATCCAAAGCACATTGCAGTCAATAAAAATCCAGTCAAGGCTTTAGTGGACACTGTACCATGCTATCATGAAAAATGTCTTTATTAAACACATTCCAGTAGTCAGATGGGCTAATATTTAGACAACATTTCCTTACTTACCCTGAATTCCTCCCTGTCAACACAAGCGAGAGCTTATACCATGTGTTTTGTGTTGAGGGTTTGTTGGCTTTTTGGGTTTTTTTTTGTTAATATTATTTTTACAAAATAAAACTGTTGAGGTAGATGTTCTGATGTGGAAAAACATGTAACAACCAAGACACTTTGAGCAGCCTGCTAGGTAGTCAGCAATATGCAGGTGGGGATATAGAGATACAGATTAAAAGTGCCCTCTGTGAGAAGGGTAAACAACCTCCTTTTTCTTTCTTTTCACTCTATTTTATTTCGTGTATTTGAGGGTCAGGTCATTAAAATAGTTATCAATGGCTGTTCCTTTCACTACATAGAATGAACCTCAGGGATGCTGAAGGCCCTCAGTGTTGTCCTCCATTGATCAAATCCCTCACTTATTTTGCAGTCTCTGTGATCCCAGCTCCTGCCAGTGTCCCCCTGCTATGACGGTGGCGTTCCCCTAAGACCACTGGAGAGGACTTCCAATTGCTCTTTGTGTCTCCAAATTCACTAATTGGAAAAGGAAAGATTATTCAGGGAATTAAACATTCTGTCCTCATTCCAGAAGTACCACTGATATATATATATATATAAACTCTGCCTTTAAGATACAGAGTTTGCCTCCCCATTAAAACTCAAGAGAAACCATGATACAAAACCAATGGGATTGCTTAGTCTCACCCACTAGAAGCAGGGATCATGTTTCTCACCTCCAGGGATTCTGGATAACCACATCTGTTAATCTATATTAAAAAAAAACCCTTTGCACTGCTCTAGCAAATGGCGTTATGAGACTCATGCAAAGCTGCCATTAACCTCTGGGATTTAGACCAAACAGCAGCTCAATCTGACCCACCACTGAGTGCTGTTTCCCAAAACCAAACCCAGAGCAGGGAAATTTAGCAAAGCAAACCCCAGCTCCATCTCTCACCTTTCTATCTGTGCCCAGGCCCATGAGACCCTTTGGCAGAAGGAGCTCCCCAGGTGGGCCTGGGGGAGCTGTGCTGAGCCGTTCTCAGCCGCAAGCCCCTCACACACCGTGGTTTCTTCATGGCCCCTGCAAGCTTTCCCACTGCAGCTAAATACATCAAACAGCCAGGGAGAGACCTGTGAAGCTCAGTGCTCCATCAACCTTTCAGTGGCATGAAGAGGACACACACTGAGGGCCTTTGCTGCTGCACCACACCTGCACTGCCCTCCTCGCTGCTCTGCCTGCCTTACCTATTCCATCTTTATTATAATTTGAAGAAATTCCTTCATCAAAGTCGTGCAGCCCCATTTCCCAGGTCTGTTCTCTTCCTTTGTGCTAAAGCTGCTTCCTCTGCAACTAACAGACTCCAGTAAGTCTTTGAAAAAAAGTATTTAGATTTAATGACATGCAAATAAAACATATACAGAAGGACTGAGGAAAGCTAGGGCTGTACCAACCTAATAAATAAGACTGCTATTGTTTCTCTGTCTGATCCAAAAAACAGCCTTTGCATATTTTCATTTAAGAGACACCATTTCTTCTTTAGAGCAAGCAATTTTATTTCATCTTCATATTGCATACTCTTTTTGTCTGCCCTGTGGCCAAGGTGTTTTCTGCTTCTGTTACAGATAGGGGAAACTGAGGCAGGAGAGAGTAGACCAACTTGCCAAAGTGCCTGTATGACATTAGTCATCACAACTCCATGATTTACCTCCTGGGTTGCCAAGGTTGCTCGACTGGCTGCTCCCAAGCGTTCATCCAGAAGCCATGGTAAAATGGCATCCCGAAAAATCAGGCTGATTTCGTAGTCACTGGAATAAGTGATATATGAAATTGCTCTGTTTGATTTTTCAAGGCTCTTTACAAGCAGTGGTGTCTCTGTCCTGCATTCCTTTACTGTGTTCAGCCTCTGAGCACCATCCAAAGCTGAATAGGAAGATCTGATGAATTGAAAACATCAACTTGAAGCTCGAAAATAGTCATCTCAGCCCCTGTGTTCCTCAGAGTTCTCCTAGTCCCCATGCCAGAGTTCACCACAGCCTTGCAAACCTGTCCTTTCCCTTCCACCCTGCTGCCAAGACGAGGGACCCCCTCTGCACAGCATCATCTTGGGAACAGACACACATTGCCTGAACAAGAAAGTCCATGGTGAACTTTGGGGGACTATTCAATCACCTCCTGTTTTTGCAACACCTAACTAACCTCTTTCCTAAAAAGTTCTGTGCAAAAAAAAGAAAAAATAAAAGGAAATCAACACTTAGGTTTGCTAATTTTAAGCTGATTACTGTTTGTAAAATCAGTGGTGATAAAAATGCTTATCTGTGTACTGTTTCTGATAGTTTCCCCATGGGAGCAGCTTGGAGCCTACTCCGCCAGCACTTTATTCTCAGAGAATTGAAACCTGTGGGGTATTGCCTGTTCTCTAAGAAAGTGCTGAAGTAAAACAATACTGAGGGTGCTAAGGACCTATCTGGAGCCCTTCAGCACCTGGCAAGATCAATCTACAAGTCATGCCTCTCCCCTACTAATAAAAATGCCTTTTTTGGAGGGAAAAAAAAAAAAAAATAAAAAATCCTCCCCAAAATATGCTATCTTTGAAAAACCAATCTTGCCTTTGCAAGACAGGCTGTAATTGAATCCCAGCTGAATGCAGCTGCAAGTGGGGTGAGGTGCCAGCGTCATGAACAGCAGCTGAAAACCACAGAGAGCTGCAGAGCGGAGTTGCATAAGTTGAGGAGCTCTTTAAAATATATGCACGCATCTGTGTGTGTGTGAGTGAGTGTGTGTGTGTGCCGGGGTGTAAATAAAATAGAGAAAACCAAACAGAGGGTTTGAGGCCAGCACAGCAGCAGTGCAGAAAATGGCGACTGAGGGAGCCCTCGGCCTCCCAAACCCTCTGGCTCCACAGGCATCCTGCGGTGCCCTGCGACGATGACCCTCCCGCATCTTTGTTCCTCGCCGTGCCCCGCTCCTGAGTGCAAGCCCGAGACTGTTTACTCCTTCCCTCCATCTCTCCGAGGGATATGATTCACACGTTTTCAGATTTATTTGAGCAAAATGCAATAAATATGCCGCTTCAATTTTAACTGCTGGAATGTAGCCAGGGTTTTTAATGAATCCGGCCTGTGCGATTGAAGTGGTCCAGGATCTCAAAAGCTCTGGGCACTGTTAGATTATACACACAGACATCCACACATACATATCTCCCCCCACCTCCCCTTCCCTTGGGGCTCTGTGAGTCACATGCGACTGCAGGTTTTTCAGATTCGGCTCTGGTTAAAATTAGCAAAAGCCTTTATTATTCAAGAAGAGGAAGGACTCCTATCACAGCTGCTGAGAACTGCCATATTTTTCTTGTATTTGCTGCATCGACCTATTATAATTTAGCTTTATCTGTTATTCTTTGTTTCCCTAAAATATAGTAGCAGGGCTTGGTCCTGTCAACACTGAATTTTAATTACAAGTTCATGAAGATCACTGCATTAATCTGTAGCTGGACCATCATGGATATTTTTCTGTGCAACTGGCATCTCTACAGTTTCAATCATTTATAGTGATGTTTTTCAACAAGGTCTGCACTGAGCAAAGCACTAGTTTTGCAAGCTTCAACAAAAGATGTATTTCGAGCAGCTGTAAACACCTTGTTTTAGTTATCAGAGCAGGTGACAAAAGGCTTTCACACCAAAATCTGTAGGCATATAATTCAAGTGTGGATGTATAAAGTCAAC
The DNA here is from genome assembly GCF_000691975.1 of Corvus brachyrhynchos. NCBI lineage: Eukaryota > Metazoa > Chordata > Aves > Passeriformes > Corvidae > Corvus > Corvus brachyrhynchos. The sequence continues at coordinate 451,145 of NW_008239109.1, forward strand.
TACCAGATTCACTCAATTCCCAAGCTGCATGCATTTAAAAGGAAAACAAAACAAGGAAAATAATTTAT
>NW_008239109.1:451256-455226 GCF_000691975.1 Corvus brachyrhynchos
GGGCCAGATCCCGGGAAACAAAGGACCAAAATTGCCACGACCCGTGGGAACAGGGACTGCTCTGGTAGAAATACAGTGTCACTGCTGGAGCTCTGCCATTCCTAGCGGGCCCAAACTGAAGTGGAGGCACATTGCCAGGGCCACATGGAAAAACCAGAGGATGTCAATTCTCCTGTGCCTCCATCTGCGGATAATTGGTGGAGCACTAAAATTCACAAGGAAAATTTTGTTTTAGAAAGATGATAAAGAGAACAAACAAAAGACAGGAAATTAAAATTTATGTAAACATAGTGGTTCCCAGAGGAACCATAAATGAGCCACATTGCATATATAGACGAAGGCATAAAAGTTAATACCATGCGCAGCAATACCATACACTACGTAGGTACCCCTGGGACCATGTTACATTTGCTACGGGACCCATCATTTTGAATGGTTTGACTTTTACACTTTTAAAGCCTCAAACACAACGGTGCAGCAATGCCAGGTGGGAATAGGGCATTTGCTGTTTATTTGTTTGTTTGCATGAAAAGAGAAAGGACTTTTTTGAACAGAATGAAAGACAAGCTGTAATTTTTCTCCCTTTGCATACCAGAAACAAAGGTTCCAGGCTTTGATCTCAGAGACATCTGATTAGTTTTGCTGGGGTATTCCTTCTCACTGATTTAGTACTCACAAAATGAGATGGCAGGAGTAGAGAACAGCTCTCCTGTCAAGATAGGGCAGCGTCTGCTCAAACAATGTCTTATAGCACAACATAAAGCACAAGGCTTTTCCCTAAGTAAATGTGGGAGTGCAGAAGGGATCGACTTAGCCATGTAAAGTGTCAGTCCTGAAATGCCTAAACTGCTTGGAAACATTCTTTCAGCTTGCTCTTCTATTTTTTGCAAGTGGTTATCCTGAGTTTGATTCTCTGCTCCCTCATGCAGTTGTTGACATCAGTAACATGGGTGTAAAATGTCACCCGATCAGAAGGCAGCCAGCATTCACCTTGCATTTGTATTCATGACTATACAAGGAAGAGGGCAGCACCAGGTCAGGCCCACTGAGATCCACAGAGATTACTTTGTCAATGTGGGATGTTTGTGTTCTGATGGGGTGTTTTATAATCGACTCTTAAAACTGTGCCGCAGCCTATTTGTTCTGGTTTCATGGCAGGGCAGATCGGAACGTAGAAACTGTTGTGGTTTTCCACAGTCACTGTTTTAAAAATTTTATTTGGATTTTTTGCTTGGTTGGGTTTTTTTTTTTAAGTCAAAGCGTTGCATCTCCCACCCCTTCATCTTTTTGCTCAAAATTTCCAAAACGTAAAACATTTGATCTAGGATCAGACTTGGGCTGCCAAGTCTTCTCACCCACTGGTTGCAGACACTAGTGCTGTCCCAAGCCATACAGAAATCATGTCTGGAAGCAAGTGCCCCTCCTTTATGTCTCACACCAGTCCCAGCTTCTTGCCACACTGAGGCACCCACAGACATCCATTACAAGATGTCCTGAGGGCACTCCCTCCCTGTCCCCATCTGTGACCTTGGTCGCCTGCCTTACACCCACTCAGCTCTGCTGTCACTCCCACTTTTCAACAGGACAGGGTGATTCAAACAAAGTGAAAAAAAACTTGTAAAGGTGTCAATTGAAGAAAGTTAACAGGGAAAATTTTTACTGGACATTTTCCGTCAGTGAAGATGATGTGATCAATGTGTAAGACCTTCGGGGAATATGTGAGCTGCAGGAGGGAACAAATTCAGCACATGATCCAGGTCCACCACTGCAATGAAACCCAGGCTTGTACCCCTTGGCCATCAGCACCACCTACTGACACCTTTATCTGCCGAGCACCTGTGTCCTGCTCCATCCTGACAGTGGAAGCCCAGGCTCTGTGGTGCCTCCTGGAGATCTGAGCCATCTGTGCCTCCAGCCCTGTGCTCCAAAGGAGAGGCATGCTTTGCCCCCATCTTAGCAACAACCCTGAGATGGAGTCTGTGTTAGGGAACTGGGCTAGGGAGCAGGAGTGTGACTCATAAAATCACAGAATCATTTAGGTTGGAAAAGCCCTCCAATTCCATGAGTCCAGCCATTCCCTCAGCACTGCCAAGGCCACCACTAACCCGTGTCCTCAAGTTCCACATTCACATGGCTTTTAAATCCCTCCAGGCATGGGGATTCCATCACTACCCTGGGCAGCCTGTGCCTGGGTACCAGGTCTTGACAACCCTTTCAATGAAGAAATTTTTCCCAATATCCAATCCCAATCTCTCGTAGAACTTGAGGTCATTTCCTCTTGTTCTGTCACCAAGCTGCATGTCTTGCTTACTTGCTGTTAGGTGGTGGTGAGATTCTTTGCCTGCCACTCACATGTTGACTTCTGAGAATTTGTGGGGGTTTGAGCCAGCCAGTGTGGGTAACTCAGGGGCAGTTAATTGTATTCAAGCACAGGCACCTAGGCCAAGTGGCATGAAGTGACCTCTGGAGATGTCTCCTCCTCTCTGTTGATCATCTGAAATACTAAAATAACTTAGTTATTTTAGCTTAGACATCACTGATGTGATGAGTGGTTTGAAAACATTTTGTGTGTTTCTGTTTCCTATTCCATTTCATGTTCTTAACTCTTTTTCTTCCTTTCTCTGTCTACTGATGTGGCTCATTTCTCATTTTTTATGTCTACTGTGATTTGCACAGTTGGGACCCCAGCCTTCACTGAAGTCAAACGCTTCATCTAATTAATAACAATAAAAAAGGAGAGTGATATACTCTTTGTACAAAAATTTAATTTTTTTTCTAATTCCTGTTCAGTCGAAACAGCTCATTTCTCTTGAAACGCAATTGAAATGTCATTAGTATTTTCATTAGCATGATGACTGATGATACAAGGCAGGCAAGTAGATTTTGGGCCTAGGCTGATAAATGTTCATGACGTTTTTGTAAGTCTGTGCTAAACACTTCAGAAGTCACATGCCAAGTAGTTCCAGATCTTTTAAAAAAACAGAAGACTTTTTTTTTTTCCCTCTCTAACTCCTGGAATGAGAAACAGCCGCACAGCGATACAGAAATAGCACAGCAAGCCCTGGAAATGCCCACCAGTTGCTCAACCGTTTTTTTCTTCATAGAAACAGTTAAGATTCATCAATGGAGATATTTTACTCATGCGTCTTTGGAATTTCACGGAGGATTTTTTTCTGTCTCTGAGGATTCACAGCTCTAGATGAAATGGCTCTTTTGTTTGTGGGAAGGAGAGAAATTCCTGTGGAGAAACCCAGCTTAAGACAAAACCATAAGTTAGGCTGCCTTGAGAGGCTTTTTTTTTTGAGAGGTTGAGCTGGATTTAAGTGATACATATGCATAAGTCATCATGATAGTTTTGCTTCCGGAGTATTTTCCCAACACTAAATGAGCGATGAAGAATGGATAAGCAAGAGGGGAGAGAAAATGTTAAGCTTAGTTAGTTGTCTCATCATTCTGAGACATATTGCCTTTTTTGCTTTGAGGTAGTTTCAAACACAGAGGAAGCAAATTATGCACTTAGGAATGGCTTGTTCTTCTATCAGTTGGATAGGCTATATTAGTTTCATTGATTTCTGCTGTACAGACCAGCAATTGTAGAGTTATATTCTGTAAGTTCCTGTGATTTTCTCTCACCTGCAATTTTTAATTGCTGATTTGACAGGATTTCACTAGTATTATCATTAGTTTTTATGCTCTCTTTAATGGAAATAGAAATATATATGCTTGCTTCTTTATAATGTGAAGCCAAAGACCCTTGCCATGGGGCAGAAAAATATATTCCTAATTTTCAGCCTGGGTAACAAATCCATCCTAAAGAATCAGAGGAGGTTTCCATGGTTTAAATTTCCTGCCCATACACCTTGATGCCTTGCATCACAGCCGTTCTACCTCCTGCTCAGGGAAGAGTTGACAGGACACGTTTGTGCTGCTCCTTCAGAGGTGACAAGGGGAGATTTACTGTGATGAGATC
>NW_008239109.1:455242-467614 GCF_000691975.1 Corvus brachyrhynchos
CAAGCAAGAATGAAGGCTCAGGGCTCGATTCACTTGCCCACACGTAGTTGTCAACTGTCATTTGAGATGCCTAGAATATCCTGCCTGGCTGCCAGCTGCTCTTGCAGAAGGGCAGAGGTCTTGTCTCAGGCCCTTTATCATATCTGCCAGCCTCCCTCGGATGTTTCAAATACCTCAGGGCATTTCAAATATAACCAGGTGCCTGCATAGACTTCAGACTCCTGGCCCAGAGATGCAGCATCCACATTTGAGCCTCTCCTTTTGAGCGGGAGGAATTTATGCTTGAGTGGTGATTTGGCCACAGAGCTTCAGGGGCAGGATGGTTCCTCTCACCCAGATCTGGATACCCACAGCGTCAGATTGCTGCCTGAGTTAGATTTCTCTGCTTTCATTATGGTCAGTGAAAGTTTAGCTAACGGAGACTGGAATATAAATAATCTTGTACTAAAGTAGGCCCCGCTTTTTCAGCTGAAATGCCCACTCCACTCTTCTGACTGCATTAATTTCATCTGTGTAGCCTTAAATACATAGCTCTCACGTAGACACATGAGTTGCTGCCACATAAAGTGAGATGAACCTGCTATTCCCTTTGTTATTAAAAGAAAACACTGTCAGGAGGGTGTTAAGTACAAATCCATAGATTTGTTTATGAAGAGAAAATTCAAAACACTGAATTTGATTGAACTGTTTTCCTGGGCACTTGTCCCAGTAGGAAAAAAAACAAGGCCTGAGTTCCTTTTTACACACGGACTGCTAAATAATGTCCCTTTAGATTTCTTCTTTCCAGAATTCTATATTTTCTGCAAAACGTACAAGGCCAGTTTGTACAAACAATTGTCTGAAACTGAGACCTATCCTCATGTCAATCTGTACTGGGACACAGAGTCCTGAAAAAAGAAAGTACACTATTAACCTAATTTTAGGCATAAAGGTTGGAGGGCCTGTGCTTGTCAGTTTCCTGACATTCATTGTTTTTTCCATAGGGCTATGACCTGACCAAAATCTCAGTCAGGGCCAGAATTTCAGCAGAGTCTGTCTCTGTTCCATCTTTGCTTTTGCACAATAAAATTCTGCCACCCCAGGAAAGCAGTCATAATTTGAAAAAGAAAATCTTTGCTTGCATAATCTTTGCTTCATCACAATGCTCTCTCACAGGGGATGCTTAAAGGGAACATATTCCTACTCTGATCCACCAGTCTGTATTTTGTCTGCCTGGTGCTATAAAATAAGCATATAAGGCTATGGGGAGAGCAGTTCACTGCTTGGAGAACTTAAAATACTCTGTTTTGGCTCCAGTAAATGTGAAAACTGAAGACAAGCTTTCACCAAAGCCACGAAGAAAAGCTCTCTGCAAATTTAGAGTGACTCAAGCATAGATGCGCAACCTTAAAGTTGATAGCATAACTCCAAATGTCAGTGGTTAAGAGCATTTATGCTTTTCCATGTATGCTCTTTCTTCTGGTTCTTGTCAATCTGCTTTTCACACATGTCTGTAATAAGTGATTTCCCTCCTCCAACTTCTTTCCAATCTATTCTTTGTCTCCTATTTCCATCTATATCCCTATTTCATTCCACTTTGCACTCTTCACCTCTTCAACCTTTTCTTCATCAGTCATATCCCTTCTTGTGTCTCTGCTCCATAGAGGGACTCTCTGACCTTATTATATGTGGTCTCTCTGTCATCCTTCTAACACTCTGAGCAGAGTATTTCCTTCAGAATTTTCCTTTGAAAAGAATGTAAAACTGAAGATTTTACACCAAGGTTCATATCAGAACAACAGTGCATCACTGGGCTTTCTAACAGGATAAAAGCAAAAGGATGAACTTCAAGAAAAATTCTGATTTCCATATCTGACTGTGTTTTCTCCATTCATAGGAACACTGGGCTACTTAAATAAAGCCAAACATTGTACAGTATTTGATAACTTTCACATATTTTAGTAGTTTTCAAATGCTGTTAAATTTCTTTGTTGCTGAGTTTAATTGTCAATAATACTCACGAGCTTACCTATACATCTGTTTAAACAGATTTCATTTTTCATATTAAAGTCAATTACTGTAGTTCTCCTCATTAAAGGTGAGAAAGCACCCCTTATCTATGGATCTGAAATAAAGAAGAAAAGAGAGAAGAATGGTAGATGCACTCCCAGTGTGCATTTTTTTCATCTCCGTTTCTGTTAAAGCAAGCACTCATTTAGTGATAAATCAGCATTAAAGTGGGATGAAAGGACTCAGATTTTAAAACAAAGCCAACATGAGACCTTCTAAAAATAAAAACTCCTCTGTTACAGTGGAGTTTTACCTCTTCTAGATTGTGGGGTCTATGGAGACTCCTATTAAGTGCTGAGATTTCACTTCAAATGCATGCCATACTCAGAGTACTTCTGATTGTATGAACTGTGGCACAGCTTATTACAGATAAAGAAGAAAAATGAAATTGCTCTGCTGCCCTACCCAACAGGGAAAATGCTAACTTAGAAATCAGCAGCCTTGGATGTTTTTACCAGCCCTGTGACTTTCCACCCATCCTCACCCCAACTGTCCCCAAGGACCTTTGTGGTTTCTTCACCTGCAGCTGCAGCGAGTAGAAAGCTGTGGACCCCTCGGGGGATCAGTTCAGATATTACTGCACTAAGTTCCATGGTGGAGGTGCTCACCTGGTTCTCTTCTTCTCCTTTTGTGTAACCAGAGGGATTTCTGTGTTCGAGCAGCATCCCTGACACAGTTTACTTCGCTAATACAGACATCACCACAGGACTGCTTAAGCTGGTGTAGTGCAAATGTAACATTTACATTAGCAAGAAAAATATATCAGCTGAATTCATACATCAAACAGGTATTTTCTTTTGCTGAATGCATACACAGGGAGAACGAAGCCATTTCTGGAGGAACACTGTGCTTCCTTAGTGAAAGTCTCAGTTGAACTTGTTCAGCAAGATTTGCTAGTTATTTTGATAACTTCTCTTAGTTTTCATCACTTTTTGTACTATGGCTGTGCCTGAAAAATGACTCCCATCATTACGCCAGTCCAGCCCTTGTGTATCCTTCGTCCTGCCCCCGCTGGCAACTTGACTCTTCTGGCTATGCTTCATGCCAGCACTCTCCTACCAGAGCTGCCAGTGTCCCATTTAATCTGTGATAAATATGAACTGCTCCCAACCCTATTTGCCTAGGGGATATCAGCTCTATTTGCCACATTTAAAAATGATCATCCCTGTTGTTTAGAAAAACAGCAGCTCAAAATGCCACCCTTGACTTTCCTCATTACTTACGGACTGAAATTTCCCCATCTGTCTTTCCTCAGCTGTGTTCTTGAGAAAGAAATCCTGTCTCCTGTTTTCTTTCTCCCCAGTGAGCAAATCCTCATCCACTGTGACAGCTCATCTCATAGTGACTACTCATTCTAGGTAGCTCCTTGCTCCTGCCTGGAGATCTTTTCGTTTCAGCCCCTCAGTGCACCTAATGGCTTTTCATGTTTTTAAAAAAAGTGCCCTTTGTCTCATTCTTCCACCTAACAATCCTCCCTCAAACAATGCTTTCTCATTTCACCTCTTTCACAGATCTTAATTTTTGTCCTATCCCCTCTGTGAGAGAATTTAGTTCTTCATTACTGTGTATTAAATATGTTTGCTGAGATATTTAATGGCAAATTTAATTTCTCCAACACTGTCAGTCTGTCTGTCCCTCTTGATTCTGTCAGTCTCCAACAACTGTAAACTGTAATTTTTTTGTTCAACCTAAAGTTTCAGTCTCCGAGCAGGAAGAGCCTTTGATTCCGAACCCTTTACCTTAAAACTCTGTTCACAAGGCCTGGGAACTCAGAGCCTTTGACTCTGAATTAGTCTTTTGACCCCTCGAGTTTTTCTTTCATTAAGTTTATTTATTGCTGTCACCTGCATATAACTACTATGTTCTTCTACTTTGATCCATCTTCCACTAAAAATGCTAATTTCACGTGTTCATTACCTGCTGGCATTAAAAAAAAAAAAAATTCAGAGGCTTCTTCCATGATAATTTGGAATCCCAGTTCCACTCTGTTTGAAGGGCTGGGGGCCTGGAAAGGGCATGCAGTGGGGCTGGAGGGGATGGGGTAGGAGCACTCGTGCAGCCACTTTGAGGGACTGTCCCATGCCTGGACTGTGAACTGCTCCCACCAGCTCCATTAAATGTTCATATTGGAATCCACAAACAAATGAGCTTCCAGACACACAACACTTCATCTCCAGTGACAGAGGCTGCATGTCCCTTATCCCCCTGTCTCCTGACTCACACTGGCAATATGCAGAGGAGGGAAGGTCCCTGATTCTTCCTGTACCGGTACAGGAAAGAGGAAACCCAAAGCAAAACCAAAAGGCAAAGAGCAAGGCGGCATCTGCCAGGAAGTCTAATTCACTGCAAAAATGAAAAAGACAGGAGATTGGCCTTTTAAAATTCAAGTTGCAGTTGATCATCCTCTTCGGCTGCAACCCCAGGAGTGTGGGCAGCAGGGTGAAGGCGGGCATTCTCCACCTCTACTCTGCTGGGAGGAGACCCCACCTGCAGTGATTTGTCCAGCTCTGGAGCCCCCAACACAAGAAAAATATGGACCTGTTGGAAGAAGTCCAAAGGAGGCCATAAGGGTGCTCAGAGGCCTGGAGGACCTCTGCTCTGGAGCCAGGCTGGGACAGCTGGGAGTGTTCCCCTGGAGAAGAGAAGGATCCAGGGATACCACAGAGCCCTTTACAGCACCTAAAGGACCTCCAAGTGTGCTGGAGAAGGATTTTGAAAAGGGCCTGTAGTGGCAACACAAGGGTGGAATGGTCTCACACTGACAGAGTACAGGGTAAGATTAGATATTAGGAAGAAATCACAGAATCACAGAATGAACTAGGTTGGAAATGACCTTTGAGATCATCAAGTCCAACCTATGACCTGACCTAACTCCTCTTCATCAACTGAACCATGGCACTGAGTGCCACATCCAGTCTTTTTTTAAACACATCCAGGGACAGTGAGTCCACCACCTCCCAGGCCAGACAATTCCATTGCCCAATCCCTCTTCCAGTGAATAGTATTTTCTGACATCTAAATTCTTACTTCCATTCTATGGCTGGGAAATGGGGTTTTGAGACTCATCCTGATGATCAGAAACATAATGCTTCCTTACCCTTTTCTCCCGGGGTTTAATCCTTTCATTGATAATGCTGACAACTACATAGTTATCAAATACTGCATGTCATTGAATGCAGCTCCACGTGGTTCTGGGAACTTGTTCCCAAATTGGAAGGGGATCTGAAGGCTCCCCAGATAACCCACAGCTGCACAGAGCCACAACAGTTGCTCTCCTTGCTGAAGAGATGCCTCACCAGGCTTCAGGTATTGCAGCAGTAGCCACTGTGCTCCCTGTCAGGAAACACAATTATCTTCATAAAGAAGTGAAGAGGAAGACTCACACTGCATTTCCTGAACACAGGCACAGAGATTCACCCAAGTAGAAAGGAATGGCAAGATGCATTTAACCTCATTAGTTTCAGTAGGGCTGACTTTGTGCAATCCATCAGTGTACAGATACATTAGGGGAACTAAACTATTTCCACATCTCATTTACATAATGGATGGGATGTGAAATGAATCCTATGGAGGAGAAGTGCCCTGGAGGCACTAAAGTTTATCACAATATGTAAGAGTTCTTTTAGATCATTGCATTAAATTTCCACTAACAAGATAACAAATTAATTGTCTGTATTACTGTACTAACCCAAAGCGGATAAAGTGTATGATTTGAGCGGAGGAAGGCAGCTGTTTAAGACAGCTTGGTGGTTATAGGAGGAGGCAGAAGAGATTAGTGTGTCTCCCAGCACTTGTGTGCCATGATGCCAGCCCTCCTCCTGCCCCTTTAAGAAATCTGGCTCTTCTCTAATCTGATGTAGGACTTGAGCTTTATTAGTGAAGTGAGGGAGAATGAGTAAATCAACTGTATCAGACAAGCCTCAGGATATCTGGAAATCGATCATTCTGCAGAAATAAGCACTCTGTGTTTATTAGCTGGGAGTTCATCACTATCACTTCTTTTTATTCAATTCCTAAGAGATTTCAAAGCTATCATCATAGTATTAGCTCTTCTGACTGTGCTACTGGAGATAAAGATCAGAAGATCTATCTAATGATGGCTTTCTCAGTCTCCCTCTTTCTTTCTCTAAAGCCATTCTGATTTTAAAAAAAGTAGGAAAATAGCTGGAATGAAATAAAGAAGACTTCTCTTAAATTTTTGCCTGTTGGCAATGGGAGTAATTTTTTTGTATTATTATTCCACAGGAACTTGGTTTTATTCAGGGGGACACATTCTGCAGAATAGAAAATCCCTCTCCGAAAAGGTGGAATTGGAAGTTTTTAATGTGGTGGTGGAAAAAGGAGGAAGATAAAAGGACTTAAAGTCATAAAACAGTGTTTTACATTGAAAGTGAAGTTATTTTAAATGATAATCCATGTCAAATAGAAGCCAGGGAAATGACTTCCATAAGTTAGAAAGGTAATAATATTACTTTAAGAAGAATAATTACTTTCCTTAACTACATTTATCACATAGTAATTCAGTTCTCCCTTCTGGAATATGATGCAATGCCAAACTTCTGACTGATTTATTTGAAACTAGCCTTAAGAAAAGATTTGCCCAGATATGAGGCTTCTTCTGGTTCTTTATTCCAAACTGAGGAGTTATCAAAATGTAAATACTATGACTAACTGCATGTTTAGATGTGCATTCCTGTACAGCTGCATTGTGTAGCTACATTGTGCAAAGACATTGGGAGAAAAAAAAAAACATCTGTAAGAGTTTTCCAATAACAATGGTTAGACGCATAAACAATTTAAGTATAGCTGTGGATTTCCAGAAGTCTGGGGGGAGTACAAATCCAATCCAATGAACTCTCTAAAGAAAAATCTTCCCTAGAAGAAGCTTCCCTGACATCAATTTTTATCAGCTGATTTCTCCGTTTTCCAATGGCAAATTAACATTTATTATCTCTTTTGGACTGGCACTTTGAGTTCCAGCCCGGGTGCACATTGTGCTAGATTCTGTACACTGATTAAAGAAGAAAAGGTGCACATTGTCCAAGAGTCTTTCCGTGCAAGTACACGATGAGAGAAAACAGATGAATGCAATAAGCAGGGTGATCATGATTTAACAGTAAAGCAAGGCAACTAAATTCATCCACTTGTGCAGAGCCTAGCACAATGCAGTTGGACCACATTGCTTGAAAAGTTAGCACTTAATAACAATAACAATGAGGTCTTTAAAATTAAAGTATTAATATCAGCTAGAGATCATAAGTTGCTTAGCCAGTGAATGAAGAATGCCATAAATCTCTAAGGAAAGGCCAGTTTCAAGTCAGTATTGTCTTGCCTCCTACTCAGGTTTTCTGCCGGTTTGCCCTGAACTAGAATCGTGCTTCTCCTGCATCACCCTTTTACTTATGATTACAGTGATTATTTCTTTATAATCATACCATCACTGTTTTAGGCTCTTGATAAATTCCTTCATGTCTGCCTCTGCTTTTGAAGCTGTCCTTTCCCTGTGCCCTTTCTCATTATATACATAATGATTGATTTCCTCCCTGCTTTGCTGCCCATTGTTCACTTTTGTGTTTGTAGCACTGTCTGTGATATCAGCAGCACTCAGGGGAGCTAAGGTATGGGATGAAAAGGGTTCTAATTTGGAGGAAATGCACAAAGATTAACAGATAGGTGATAAATAAGGTCTGAATCACGCCATGAGTGTACAGCATAGAATCCTTGAATGGTTTGGATTAGAAGGGACTTTAAATACCGTCTTGTTTCAACCCCCCTGCCGTGGGCAGGAGGCAGGAACACCTTCCACTATCCCAGGCTGCTCCAAGCCCCATCCAACCTGGCCTTGGACACTGCCAGGGATCCAGGGGCAGCCACAGCTTCTCTGGGCACCCTGTGCCAGGGCCTCCCCACCCTAACAGGAAAGTATTTCTTGGTAACATCTAAACCTCCCCTCTTTCAATTTAAATCAGTTCCCCTTTGTCCTATCATTCTCTGGTTGTGCAAAAAGTCACTCTTCAGGTTTTTTTGAAGCTCCCTTCAAGTCCTGGAAGGGGCTCTAAGGTCTCCCCAGAGCCTTCTCTTCTCCAGTCTGGACAGCTCTAATCTCTTCTCAGCCTGTTTCCATAGCAAAGGTGCCCCAGTCCCCAGAGCATCTTCTCTTTCTGGGGCAGTGACAATGGACAAAATACACCGGTTTAATGAATGAGTGTGTGAATTTTAAACTCTTTACTTCCCTGTGATGGTGTTGCAAATGATTTATTTTCACCTGATTCATAGATGGGTTGAATGAGGGCTTTCCTTTACCTAAGGCCTTCTGAACAGAGCACTCCAAAGAAAAAGTCCAGTGAGAGGTGATGATACCACACCAGTAGGTCCATTCACTGAAGGACAGACCTTCCACTACTGCAGCATGCATCCAAGCCTTTGCTGCACCTTTGTGTGTTTCCAACAATGCCTCTGAGTCTCTGTTTGCATTCTGTTATCCATGAAAGAAAACTGATGATCCTCCATTATTGATTGCTCCAGATCCATAAATTACTCTTCTTTCTCAATTTAGATGAGATTTGCAAGGAGGTGAGGGATACAGGTTGAAGATACCAAGCTCCTAAAACAAGAGACAGATGTCTGAAGCCACGATTCACCAGTGATGAGCTGCAACTGGGCCATGTAGACATTGATGAAATTCATTACATTTGTATTTCTTCTGTAGGGGGAGGATTTTCCTCAATGATTTGTATGACCTTGCTAAACCCAGATAGGTGGTAATTGAGCAGCAACTACTTCTTCAGAAGAAACAGAATAAAAATATTGAAAATATTGACTCACCCCAAAGGCAGTAAGCAGCACTTTGGTCTTTGACCTTTAAGCATCCTAGGGTAGTCAATAACCTGGCTGTTAGATGCTGTGCCTGCCACTGATTTTGATTTGGGAGTAGTTTAACCTTGAACCAAGATCTAAGTAACCACGGCAACAGGAAGTTGGCCTCTCCATCCAAGGAGTGGGGATCCATAAATCAAGGTCCCTAATGCAAACACTGTGTGCAGGTAGAGATTTGAGAGGATAAGTGGTTTGTGGGGGATTACCTTTGAAAAAAATGAATGACTGTCCCTTGATATGTTGAAACACAGCTTCACAAACTTTTTTTTTTTTTTTTTTTTTTTATCAATAGAGGTCAACAGGTTACAGCTGCATGTTTTCATATGGCTCTTTATACAGGCCCTTCAGTTTAATTAGAACCAGATGTTGAATTTATGAGGTTGTTAGCATTATTATGTACCATATGCACGTGCATATATGTGTGTGTGTATTGATACATGCACCCACATGTGCATGTTTCTTGTGCACCCACTACACCCATGAATAAATAATATTAAGGCACAAACTCAAGCACTGTGGAGTGGTGAAACCTCAGGTGTGCGTGCACAAGTTCCAAAGGGTAATTACCTAGCCAAATAGCTCACTTATTCTATGGGACACTGCTTTATTCAATGTGCAGAGCTCACCTAATGAACAGTTATTTGGGAGCTGGATTTTCCTTTTGCTATTCATTGCGTGACATCACATCTCATTTATTCCACATTTCTAAGCCTTGGTATGAATAGATGAATGTTTCATGAATGTTGATAATTTTATTTTCACGGGACTGCTCTTGAGATGAGGGGTATATTATTGTTCTCATTTGCACTAGAGAAGCCGAGCAGAGAGAGATTGAAGTCTAATGGATACAATTTGAGATGCTTAATACTAGATTTGAGGCTCTGGAAAGATGTGTGGTCTAATAGGCAGAGACTGCTCTGTTTATCTCCACCAAGCTGTGACCTGTAATGTTGTCTCACTTATTCCTGCCCATTCTTGCTTCCCTTTAATCCACAAGTTGATATCGGGTCACAGTTTCATCAGGACTCCTATCCCAAACCAGCTCATTCTGTAACCCCATCTTTCAGACTCCTCTCACTCTAGCATTTCTGTGCCTGAATCAGATAGAGATCGCTTCCACAGTTTCTGAGACAACACACAGATCTCCTGATATTTCTTATTTTACATGCCAGAAGCATGGGTTCATAGGGACGGTTCATAGCAACTCTAAATAGCAAATACAAGGAATTTTTGATTGGCATCTGGAGAAGCTGAGCACAGACAATAGACACAAAAGTCTGGGAAAGGGTCTGGAACACCAGGAGCAGCTGAAGGAACTGGAGGGGCTCAGCCTCAGCCTGGAAAAAAAGGAGACTCAGAGGGGACCTTCTCACTCTCTACAATTTCCAGACAGGAGGGTGCAGCCAGGTGAGGGTCAGACTCTACTCCCAGGCAACAAGGGACAGAACAAGAGGAAAGCTGTGCTGGGGGAGGTTTAAATTGGATATTAACAAAAATTTCTTCACAGAAAGGATTATCCAGCCCTGGCACAGGCTTTCTAGGGCAGTGTTGGAGTTCTCATCCCTGGAGGGATTTAATAGCCATGTGGGTGTGACACTTGGGCACATGGGCTAGTAGTGGCCTTGGTAGAGGTGGGGGAACAGTGGGATGGATGATCTTAGGGCCTTTCCCAGGCTAGATGATTTTATGATTGTAGGTGTCAGAGCACTTGTGGAAAGTCTTCAAGGAACTACCAGGTGATATCCAGGTGCAGCCAGGGGTGGCAGAGCGGATCAGTCCTGCAGGGGATAAAGGCCCCCACCTGCTGACCTGACCTGCTGTGCAGGGAGGTTTGCTGCTGGCCTGGATCAGGAGTATTGTGGAGGCATGCAAAACCAGATCAGAGTGGCAAATAGAAGCAAGCAAACCTGTCAGGAGATTTTCATGATTGACCAAGAAGCTCCTGAATAATGTCAGATACAAAAAGGAAGCAAAAAAGACATGGAAACAGGTGACCCAGAGAACTAGAGCTACGACATCCAAGCACACAGGGATGGGAATAGGAAGAAAAAGTCTATCTGGAGTTGAATCTAGGGCAGAAGATCAACAAGAAATGTTTTACAGACACTTAAGCAGCCAAAAATAGCCTATGGAAAATATGGGGCCCTTGCTGAAGGAAACAGGGACCCTGACTGAAGAAGATCAGCAGCAGACTGATTGTCCTCTTTGGCCTTTGAGAATCCCAGGCCCATGAGACTGGTGGGGAAAGAAAACTTACCCTTGGAGGAGGATCTGATTAGGGAATAGTTAAACAAACTGGAAAAGCAAAAGTCCATGGGATTTGGCAGGATGTATCTAAAAGTACTGAGGGATCTGGCTGGCATCACTGTGAGGCTACTCTTAGTTGTTTTTGAAAGGTTGGGGTGATCAGGAGAGGTTTCTGAGGACTAGAAGAGAGCAAATGTCAGTCTAATAAGGGCAAGAAGAAAAAGAAAGGAAGCAGTGAGGCCGTTCAGTCTCACCTCAATCCCTAGAATTTGGTGGAGTAAATAATTCTGAAGAGCATTTCCAAACCTATGAAGGAGGAAAAAGTGATCAGAAGTAATTATCACAGATCTATGAAGGGCAAATCATGCCTCACCAATCTGATGTTTCTTATCTTGACTTTAGTAAGAGTTCTGGCACTGGGTTCTATCAGCTTCTCATAGACAAAATGATGAAACAGAGGCAGGATAAATGCACACTATGATGGACTGAAAACTGTCTGGGATCAGAGGGTTGTGATGAGTAGCACAAAGCCCACATAGAGACCAATCAGCAGAGGTGCACCCACTGATATGGGGCCTAAAAACTTTTAATATGTCAATTAATGAGCAGGGTGACAGGGTAGAGAACACCCTCAACAAATCTGGAGAATTTCAGAACTCAGAGGAGTGGCTGGTATGCCATGCAGAGGAGCATGGACGTATGGGAGAGAGTCCAAAAGGAGGCCACAAAGATTATTAAGAATCTGGGATATCTCTCTTATGAGGAAAGACTCAGAGAGATGGGATATTCAGCCTGGAGAAGAGAAGGCTCAGGGGGATCTTCTCTATGTGTGCAAATGTTTGATGACAGGATAAGAGTCAATGGGCACAAGATGAAACACAGGTTATTCCTGAACGGTGTAGTTTTACTGAGGGGATGAACAGGTCGTGGAGAGAGGTGGTGAAGTCTCCCTCCTTGGAGATATTCTTATCTGGCCAGATGTGGTCCAGGGTAAGCTGCTCTGGCTGACCCCGCTTGAGCAGGGTGAGGTGGACAAGGTGGTCTCAAGAGGAGCTTTCCAACCTCAGCTGCTCTGTGATTTGTTGAATCTTTGTGTAGCTTAGTTGCCAAAATCCGATGCATTTTATCTGAGGCTCGTGCAGGTTGAGATCTGAAAAAAAGAAGGCGTTTTTGAAAGATTATCTCTGAAAAATGAAAAGC
>NW_008239109.1:467693-478194 GCF_000691975.1 Corvus brachyrhynchos
ATACTGTTGGTGGAAGAATCTGCCAGCCATAAGTCCATATTTCTGGAATATTTTACCTCTTTGACATTTTTTTACCACTCATTTATTATGCACTGTAAACTCTAGGTAGAAAAATATATGACAAAGGACTCTTTCTTTTTTTAACTGACTTCCCTTTGATGAGCTGCAAGGCAAATTTAATTAGGAAGGGAATTCCTGAAAAATAAATGTAATGTGCTTTAGATGGGAATTGCATATTGAGGTTGTTCCTGATGCCTGCTCCTTTACTCAGATGAAACACCCACTAAGTCAGGTGTTTATAGCAGAGAAGTGTGTAACAAAGTGTGGTGAATGAACTACACAGGAAATGATACATATACGTTCCTACTAAATAGAGTTACGAAGGATGTCTCTCTTTATGTATACATCAGGGTTTTTAGGAGAAAAGGTAGTAATGTGGAATTATTTTGTTGGTTTGCCATTGTTTATAGAGACCAGTGATAATACATCCTTCAGCAAAATTATCAAAAATTAATAACAATGATGACCCTTGCTAGTATCAAGACTGTATTACAGATGCATCCACAAGGAAATATGGAACTCTATCAATGTAGCAAGGACAGCAACTAACTTCTCTTTTTTTCAGATATTCCCCAG
This sequence comes from Corvus brachyrhynchos, assembly GCF_000691975.1. Classification (NCBI taxonomy): domain Eukaryota; kingdom Metazoa; phylum Chordata; class Aves; order Passeriformes; family Corvidae; genus Corvus; species Corvus brachyrhynchos. The sequence goes on from NW_008239109.1 coordinate 468,330, forward strand.
ACATGTTACTCTACTAGTGTTCATCCAAATTTTGTTTCCGTCCCCAGGAATTGCAGGTCCCCACTTAAAAGCAGACCAGACTTCACTTCATGGTAAAATGGAAAGTTCTGCCTGTAATGTGATGACCAGAAGGAAACCATCAGCTGTTGACAGTGTTGCAATGCCAAGTCCAGTATTATCTCTCCTACCTTCATCATCAGCAACATCTGAAGCAGGTAATGCTGTTTTCACTCCACCCCCTCTGTTTCTTCCCCATCTTCCTTCTGGAGCTGCACAATATGTGCACCTAATTCTCACCCTGATTGGAGAAGTAGCTGCAAATGTGCATATTTAATGTAATAATCAGGCTATAATATTTCCAACTCTTTCTTACTGTGATTGCATATCTTGGCATATCAAATTATTTCTTTCACATACAAACACTCATGCAATAATGAGGACACAAGTAGCACCAGCCTGTATGGTCTAGCAGGACACTCTGAAACAAGACTCCTGGGATCCTTTCTCAGCCCTGTTGTTCCTTTCTTTTAAATGCTCCCATTCCTGTAGCCCGAACAAACCAAATACACAGTGAATAGCTGAGGAGAAGTACTGCATACTTCAGTGATTTTAGTGTAATATTCTGTCTTGCAAATGCAAAATTGTCTGGGGCAATGAACAGTGATTTAAAATACCAGAATAAATAAGTCAGACTAGCGTGCTTTTCTATCAACTTATATTTTGTGCTTCTATTTTGAATCAGATCAGAAAGGTGATATCTTTATACAGTTGGAAATTGAGCCAAGTCATTCAGGCATCATCATGCCTTTTCTTGGGCATGGATAGAGAAGTTAATCTTGCATTCCGTTTTAATTTCCAGTGAATGGGGAATGAACAGTTCATTACCCTATATGCAGCCATTAGAAGTTTCATAGTCTTGTCAAAATTTGATGCCACATTCACAAAAAACATATTTGTATCACTGATTTACAGAATTATTATATATTTAATTACTGATTAACAGAATTATTGCATATTTAATCATTCAACTGAAAGTGCTGTTTCAATGCACTTATTTTTATTTCCCTTCTCACTTCTTGAATAAATAGTGAAAACAAGGGTTTTATGCTGCAAAGTAGCCTCTGTAAAGATAAATTTTTATATCAAAAAAATCAGGATTGTCTGTTTAGTCTTTAATACTTTCCTATATATAAACCAAGGACAGATTTTTAAAGCAGTGGAGAATGAAAGCACACAAATATTTTATGATCAGTTTCAAGATGAAAGTGTATGCTTGAGTGCATAGCTCATTCTTTCCATTTTCAGAAGTCTAATTAAATTGTTGGTTTATCTGTAGCCCAGATGTTGAAATAATTTAGTTGAAAACTAAAAGAAACTGTGTTAATGGGAAAACAGGACAGTGCTGTGGGTTTCCTGTAATTAATAGGAAGCTCTTTGAAAATTACTCCATTCAGACCAAGTCAATAAACTGAGCCCAGCTTTGCGCAGCCTCCTCTGTGCCATGTTCTTGCAAGTGTTCTCAGGCACCTCCAAAGGGATGGAGAATGACAGGCAGCAAGAAGGATTTTAGAGCTTCAGACATAACAGAGCCATCCAGAATAAAATTAGGGGGTCAATGACAAACATCCAAGGGGTCTGCCTGGATGTTTGCCTGAGTTACCTCATTGTTCATCATCACTATGCTGGAGTGGGTCTTTCAGCCTCCTCTAAGCTACCTCAGAAATACATATTTTTGGTAGAAATTGCTCTCTTTGCTTCAGAAACTGGTTCCAGCATCATATCATTGCTGCATAGCCTTCAAGCATGGCCTGCAGCCATTTCAATTTGTGAGACTGAGCCTCACCACACCTGCGGACCCTGGGGACACCAGACTTCCATGTGCCTTATATAAACTGTGGTTTACGACTGACATTGGTTCTTGCTTGTTTTGGGCCAGATAGGTGAGGTTGTTTGGAGAGTGGAGAAAGGATGAAGGAAAAGTACAAATTTCATTTGGGACTGGATTTTGCCTTCCTGGAGACAGCATGTTGGGAGGTGGAGGGAGGTCAATATGCCTGGGTAAAAACGTGTCCCCCTGTACATGTATGGTGCCTGGAGGCTGCCACATGTTGCATCCCCTCCATGGCAGCATATTCACTTTTTCATATGCCTGCATGCAGGCATAAGGTTACTGTTCCCCACCTCCTCTTTAAACACTTCTAAAGGAATTCCACCAAATAGATCAAGATGGAAGTCATCCTCCCAAAGCAAGATTCTCATGTGCAAACAGCAATGTGCAGAAACAGGGGAAAAAAAAACCAAAAAAACACAAAACAAAACAACAACAACAACAAAACTAAGACCAACACAGACCAGAAAAAAACCAAAAATCTAAAACCAGCACAGACCAACTTGGGTCCGGGGTTGGGCAGGGTCTGTCTGGATAAAATAGAAAAGATTAATACTTAGCTTTGGCTTTCAGCAGAGCGGTATATCACATGGCAATATAGGAAAATATTTTATATTTTGACTGCTCACCAACAGCTTCCAGATGAGTTGATAACACCTAATGGCTCTCACTTCAATAGTAGTTTACTCTGGCAGATCTCCCTGATATTTTATCATATGCACAACTCATCAAAGCTTCTCCCTGCAGACACATCAGACTCTTTCTGCATAGTCTTCCTACACCAAATGTAGAATCAGATGTCCCTGACATTCAATAGTCAAAATAATGTTGGGTTTCCCAATATCTCATTTAAAAAGCCTGACTTGAAAGCATATGTACATACTCAGTACATGCATTCTGACTACTGTTAGACTGTGTAACAATTCAAATGCTTTCTAGGGCCTGCAAGTTCAGAGGCTTGCTAGGAAGAAAGCAAAAGAATTATTAGTAGCTTCTAACAAGCTCCCTGAGAAAGTCATAAACACCCCAAAGCATTTACAAAGGAAAAATTAGTGCAGTAAGCCAGCACAGAACAGCACAGAAGTTTGGGGGTTTTTTTCCTAAACGTGAAAATGAGTTTCCGCACAAAAATGAACAGACTTGTGAGCTTGCAAAGTTTTATAAGGTCCAAAAAAGTATCTAAACATAAAGGAAGACAGTGGTGTTCAACTCGTACATTTACATGCAGGAACAGAAACCTCCCTATAATTGTCTGCATATCAGTTAATTTTGGGGAACTGGGCAGTTTGGCAGAGAGCAGGTACCAATCTTTGCTCTACTTGGGCAGTGTCTCCTCAGAATCAGGCTTCACTCAGGACTGTCAGCCTGAGTGACCTCTGGAGTGTCTGAGACACTCACTGGGTTTCAGGATGGACAGGAGTGCTGCGTTGTTCTTATCCAGTATCAGGACATCAAAACAACCTGCAAGGTCACCTTGAATTTAATCGAGTTCCCATTTTAGAATTTAGAAGCTGAGGTCATCCTCTACCAACTGTACAGCCCAGGTCTCCATCGACCACATTCAAGTGGTAATACCAATCTGCAGAAACAACTGGCTGCAGGTAAATCTCAGTAAAGACACAAAATCTTTGCAGGTACTTGGCTAATGTTGTATTTCAATTTTTTTTCTAGTTCCTTGGCTTACTTTCTTCCTAATGAAAATGGAGAGTAAAGCCAAATCTGGTATCATCATGATACCTTGCAAGCTTTCCTGTATTTCTACTAAATTTTCCATTGTCAATCACCAACTAAAAAATTTCAGCTTTGCTGTCTGAAAAAAAAGCACCTCAAATGTTGGAATTAAAAAATAGTATAAGACTTGAAAATGTGCCCTGATAATAACAATAAAAGGCAAAAGGTGGACACTGAAGAGTGAGCCAAATGCTTGATTTTTTAGATCTTCTAACCTGAAGCTACTCTCAGGATGTGGGAGGGACTCAAAGGATTTGAATGCTTAAGGCTGAAGTTATTGGGACTACTTATGTCAATCACCAGTGAGGACAGATGAGAATAATCATTTTCTGTGACAGGGACTTAACCTTTTTTGATCAAATTTCTGTGAAATAGCTTGCTGCCACTTGCCTTTAGGGATCTTGAATCCACAGTTTTTAGGGGTGACCTACTTGGGAGGAATGTTGTGCAACTAATTAGCTTCTCCTGAGTAACTTGGATATTTCATTTCCTTTCTCTTTTCCTTTGGTACCAAAATGACTGCATTTCTCTTTTCTTTTGTCCTTTGTGAACCACAAACTGCAAATGGGCTTTATTTTTCTTTTTGGTGTGGGGAGTGGGTTACATATGGAAAATGTATTTTGTTTTGTAATTAATGAAAACCAGACTTTGGGAAGTTGGCCATCCCAGGTCTTTATTTATAAGAGAGCATATGTCTGTGTTTTGTTTATGACTCACTCCTACTTCTTACATTGTAACTTGGGTTTGTTTATGCAAGCTTTTCGCTGAATCCAAGCAACATGGTGGTATAAGAGCCAATAATTTATGGTCTCCAAGAGGGGAGGCCAGTGAATGAGGTTTATATGCTGAATCTGCCACAGGCCATAGAGAGCAAGAGGTGATTCTACCACTTGACAGCCCCTGGTTATCTACAGAAAATGCTACAATAGCAACTTTATTTAAACTACTGCTGGAAGATTAGCCTGTTAGCCGTGAAGGCAGAGATAACCCCCAAATGAACCTTTCTCAAAATCTTGCCTGCTCAGGAAACTTCAAGGATTTCAAACTCAAATGACTGCTTGACAGTCAGGTGTAAATTAAGTTTGCAAGTAGATGTGTGTTGGGTTTAATTCAGTGGGATGTTTTATTCTTTACCAAAAAGAAATTCTGAGCTTCATCATTTCTTTCCCAGTAGCACAGAATGGATATGTTAGGAGTGAAGGGGAGCACCAGTTATTGCAATTGCAGAATTAATACATTCTGTTTCCCTCACAAAGGGGTAGTTACTTCTAATCTGTGTGCAAATCCTGAACTCTGAACAGATGCCATGTTCAGGAAAGGACAATGAGACAATTTAGGCAAAACAAGCAAGGTCTCGTGTCCTAAGCAAAGGACCAGGAGCCAAGAAATACTGGGTACTCTTTCCAGCTCTGACAATGACTCACAACGTGACCTTGGCAAGAGACTTAACTACTTTGGACTTAGTTCAGATCTAAAGTAAGTTATCTGAACCAGGAGTAAGCTTACTTTGGGGGCCATTAAAGTCAATTATATGACTGAGCAGTTTCAGCTAGTATGTGCAGAGATAATAGTACAGAAACCCAGGCAGGGGTAATGAATTTGCCACAGATGAAGCGACCCACACATCTTGTCTCTGCCCACTAGTTTCAGTAACAAAGGCTCTTCATACTAACTGGCATTCATGACAAGAATTAAAGGCTGAATTTAAGACATCAGGATTATATCTCTGGGCTATAGAAGGTTTAATAGTTAAGGTGGGCCAATATGACAGCTATGCTAAGCTTCCTTCCCTCCTCTCAAAGGTTCAAAAAGCAGAACGAAGCAAACCCATGCATAAACATTGCTGTAGCAAAAGCTTTGTTGCTTTAGAAGAGGTAACAGGCAGAGAGAAATCTCTGAAGAATACTTATATCAAAGTTGCATTTTCATCTAGTCTTCATGATGCTGGAAGAGGTCAAAGGAGAGGTTCCAATCACTGTTGTTTGACCTACACTTGTTTCTCTCCTTGTCTCCCAACAGCCAGCTCGCCCCTGAAGAAAAGGTTCAAGCGCCGTGAAATTGAAGCGATCCAGTGCGAGGTGCGCAAGATGTGCAACTACACCAAGATCCTGTCCACAAAGAAGAACCTGGATCACGTGAACAAGATCCTGAAAGCCAAGCGGCTGCAGAGACAATCAAAGACAGGCAATAACTTCGTGAAGAAGAGGAGGGGGCGTCCTCGGAAGCAACCCCTTTCCTTTGACGAAGACTCCAGAGACCAAATGCCCGTTCTGGAAAAATGCGTTGACCTTCCAAGCAAAAGAGGTCAGAGACCAACACTCAACCCTTTAATATTGGAGCAAGCAGCCACTCAAGATACAATCATGGCCACCATCGAGGCTGTCATACACATGGCTCGAGAGACGCCACCCCTGCCACCTCCTCTGCCTCCTCCACCCCCTCCACTCCCTCTCCCTCTACCCCGGGCACCCCGGGTTGGAAAAAGGAAAAACAAGTCTCCACAGGAGGAAGAGGAGGACGTGAAAGTGAAGCGACACCGGAAAGGCAGAGGGAGCGAAAGTGAAGGCCTTCCCTAAGGCCAGTGCACCTCATCAGATGTTGGGTGCCCATAGTGGAGCACACCAGGACTGGGGGACAGGAGGTGCACAGTCCGCCTCACCCCTTTGGCAGCACCAGACTGACCTGTCCCTTCAGCAGCCAGAACTCATTGCAGAGAGCTCTGCCAGCTGGGGCTCGCATCTTTCCTCTTCATCGCTTTGACCCAAGCCCCCCCCCAGAAAAGAGGGGGGAAAGGCACGGGAAAAGTGGGGGATAGAGGGGAGGAGGATGTGTGTCAAAGTTGGAAAAAGCATGAACTCTGCCAAGTTTCCAAAACTAATCTGAATCTCAGCATTGCTGTTCTCATACCGTACCCGGAGGCGAGAAGTCATCCTCGCAGAAAGCTGAACGTTGTCACTAAGGGTGCATGCTTGACTCTGATTCTGTTTGGTGGGCCAGGTGAAACTAAGAGTAACTTTACCATAGTATAAATCACTGTAAAAAAAAAAAAAAAAAAAGAAAAAAAAGAAAAAAAGAAAAACACCCAACAAAAAATAATGTCATTTCCTCAACTGTGATATTGGTTATAATCTATTTGAATTTTTTTTCTTTTCCAGTTTTATATATCTACCAGGCTTTGGGACAGCATAAGCCAAAATGCCTGGCTCCTGCTAGAACTATGTATTTCTTTCTCATTTACCTGCCTAGTTACAACTAGCTGCAATATAGGCAATAGAAAATTACAGCCTTACATGTGTGCACACTCATTCCGAGTGCTATCCCAAGAAACGACGGAATATCACGGCATTTAAAATAAGGTGTTCACAGATATTCGGTTACTATAGCACGTTTATATGAAGCAACTTGGCAATGGCATGTGAAAAAGGGGTCATCCATCAGCCAAGTTGTTTTGATGCTCGGTACATATGAGTAGAGAACAGCAAGACACTTCTGGGGAATAGTTATAGTAAACATGGAAAAAATCACCAAAAAAAGAATATAAAAAAGATAAAAGAAAAAAAAAATAGGACAGAAAAAAAAAAAATTAGAATTAAAAACAGGGCCCAAACCTACCAAGTCTTTACCATCTGCAATTCCCAGTGAAATTGACGGGAAATCCAGAATACGAATAATTTGCATTGGGTAGCAATGCCTTGATATTATCTTTTAAAGAAAATAGACAAAGTAGATTTTTTTAAAAAACTATAGAACAAACCCTATGGATAATAGATCCTTCTTGGCAATTATTTCTGAAAAAAAAGAAAAGGAATAAGTGTTCTTATCTGAAAATAGAAATAAAAATGTTCAAAGGGTATCACCACTGCAATTGTATTAATGCCACTTTGGACATGTTCTCCAAGTTGTGGTTTCTTTAATAAACTAAAAAAATAATTTTTTTTTTTTTTTTGTACATAATGTAATTATAAAGCTCTCAGTCTGCATGGATGCAAACTGTGTGTGACAAATCGTCTCTTTAAATGGTCAGTTCAAATTGTACATTTCTCATTCGAGTTGTCCGTTAGCCATTGATTTAACTTGGGTAAAATACCCAAGCTCCATTTCCACAGCCCAATTAAAATGTTTAGCTAAAACAAAGACTGAACAAAAAGCTGTTCCATTGCAGTGTCAATGCTTTTTAAAAAGAAAGTCAACTGTTGAAATTTGAAATAGATACTTTCAACTGTATTTCCTTTCTTTTTAAATCCTGTGGTGCAGTCAACACCTAGCATAGCAAGATGGATATAAAAATGGGAACAGGGAGGGAAGATTCCAGCAAGGGAGGGGGTTTGGAATTACTTAATGGTTCACAAGCCAAATGCTGTTCCCTTTCTTGAGAAATCTTGAATTGGTTTATTGCCAAGGAAGCTTCATATAGCACGACACTAAAAAAAAAAAAAAAAAAAAAAAAAAGAGAAGAAGAAGAACCACAAGAAAACCCCACCAAAAAAAACAAAACAACAAACTCAACAAAAGAGTCCCCACAAAAAATGTTGTGTTTCTATTCTGTTATTTATTTACAAAAATCATATCAAGACTATGGTGTTAGAGGAACACTGTAAACATACAACTCGTTATTTTTTAGAGACTGATTTTTCTTCTGTGATAGCACCTTAGCTTATTAAAACTGAATGCATATGGGGATAGGATTGCGTCGGGGAGCTGGAAGAGGGGATGTATTTTTTTTTATTTTTTAAGACTGGAACAAATTTTGAGGTCCTAACTCCTTAAAACTGATAAGAGGGATCACAGAATTTTGTTTCCAATTTGTTTTGCATCATTCATCATACCTATTTGTGCTTTTGTTTTCCAATTAATGCAGCTTAGAAATAAATTGGCTGGTTGCTCGTTCTGTTAAAACCAATTTTGCTTTTCAGCTCTCTTGAATTAGCACAGTGTTACTGACTGAAGTTGTAGGCCTGCAGAGAAAAAACCCTAAACCTCATTGAACTCCTCTCTTCTTCCTTAAAAAGCATTGGATTGAGGTTTAGTTAGTTTATAAACCCTTTTTTCCCAATCTCCTTTGGGCCTGAAAGTAGGTGACAGTCACTTAAAATGACAAGAAAAAATCCTAAGTTTGGTATTCCAGGTAGCTGAAATTAAGCCAGACAACAACTTATCCTTAGTTTTATCTCCAGTGATGTCATTGAAGGATATTTCAATGTATAATGAGTGAAAAAAGGTCTGAAGGCAACAAATTCTGTCATTGAATGCCCGTCATGTCTTCAAGAGTGTCAGAGTATCCATGAGGGCTGGATTTGGGCTGGACCACACTGGGATAAAACTGCCCCAGGGAAGGATAATTGAGTGGCTGCTGCCTCCCATGCTCCTGAGCTTTGGGAAAGGAATGCTCTTATCCTTCCTAAAAGTGCTATCCAAAAAGCTGCGAAAGGCACAGTGTTTAAGGAGAGCATCCACTTGGAGGGAATAACCTCACAGACCCTTCACTGAGCAAAAACATGAAGAGGTCCTATTTGTCCCAGAGAAATTAAGTTCAAGACTTGGTAGCTGAAAGCTGTCAGCATAGGATGAGCTCCATCCAGAAGCTCAAAGTTTGTTTTTCACAGCAAGAAGGTGCTGGTGGAGCGTGGTGCTGTGGTACAGCCTTGGCTGTTTGTTCACACAACACCCTCGTGCAGCTGGTCCTGGGCTGACAGGAAGAGTAGCTTGTTAGTGTCATAAAAAGCAGAGTGAAAATACTGTTAGATGGCACTCAGAATTTGTGTTCTGCATGTTGCATAGTCTATAAAGATGATAAGCAAGTTGCTGACAGAATAATATTATAAGGCGATGTACTACATGCAGATCATAAAGGATTTAGTTTTAGGGCTTAAGGCTAAAATCCCACTCCTGCAGTTTATTACCCAACAATATTCCAGTAATGAGCTTTTTGATTTTTTTCCCTTACCACGAGGAAGATTTACAGAGGAACTCTCTAGATTGTCTCCACACATTTCCAAATACTATATAAAACTGGGGTGAAAGCCCTTTGCTTACTAAGACCAAAAAAACCTTTCAAACACCTCCGCTGTGTCACAGATTAGCACACATCTGAGCATGCTTCAGTAAAAACACAAAACAGTATCACGTGGCTGTGAGCCATATTAAATGAGGCCACGGGTTTGCATCCACTCTGTGGGTCTTTTATTCCTCAATCCAGTGTAAAACCAGAAATGGGGATAAATGTTCAGGGAGAGAGGAGGAAAAAAA
>NW_008239109.1:478297-482751 GCF_000691975.1 Corvus brachyrhynchos
AAAAAAAAGGAGAAAAAGTTTAAGGAGAAAAAGGAGAAAAAAAAAAAAATTAAAAAAAAAAAAAAAAAAAAAAAAAAAAAAAAAAAAATTACCACTTGTGTCTCCAAGACCTTCATGCTGCCAGCTTCTTGAGCCCTTCAATATTAAATTTTCTGTGAAGCACCTTGCAAGTTTTTGGATAACTGTTAAAAAAAAAAAATAGAATATAGAAAAAATAAATTAAAAAGAGGTGAACATAGTCATCAGCTCCCCGGGTATCCTACAGCATGGCCCATTTGGCAGCAATGCTGTGGAATATAGAATATTCTACTTGTGGTTTTTTGGGTAGCATCTGGTGCAATGGGGTGCTGGTTCATCACTAGGGCTTCTGAGCTCTACAGTAATGCACCAAATAAACAGAAATCACTGTTCCAAACACAAGGATTTCCCTAACTCTTATTTTCACAGGCCCTGATTCAGGACTGCACTTAAGCACATCTAAGGAGCATCCTGAGGAGTTTGAAGAACAACTAAAAAAATAAAGAGAAAAGGGAAACAAAAAAACCAAAAAAAACCAACAAAAAAGAAAAAGTATCTAAACAGAAAAACCAGGATGATTTTCTGAATTGAAAGAATAAACATCTTGCCCTTGTAATACCTCTTCTTTCCTTATAATCCAAAAACTGGGGTGCAGCAGTTCTGAGATAATTAGAAGCACATTTCAACAAAGGACACATATTGGAGATCTCCTTAAGATGCCTGCCTAGGCTGCATAAAACACTACATAGAAAAAAAAAGAAAAAGAAAAAAAATATAAAAACATGAAAAGAGCTGCCAATTGGACAACATGGGGAAGCAATTCAATCCCATGTTGGTTTGTTTTACTTTTCTTTTTCTTTATTTTTTTAAGCTATTTCTTAAATAATAAATGCACATGAAGTGTTAAATATGTATATACTGTATTTCAAAAAAATTAAAAAATCAAACGAATGGGGCACAAGATTGTTCTATAAGTCGTGCTGGCTAATTTTTAGTTTGTATTCATAAGTGGTTTTTAAAAGCCTTTTTTAAAGTGTAATTTGCATGTTCTACTTTGATTGTATGTAAACATATTTTAGAGCAAAAAAATGTATTTGTATTTTATTGAATATAGAGGCAAGAAAAAAACTTGTACATTGTTTGAAATGTTCTTTTTGTAACAGTTTTTATTCATGAAGCATTTTTGTACATTTAAAAATGGATATGGACTTGATGTTCTTTGAGGCTTAGATACATCTGGCATGCTTTAATGTCATGCTCCTTCATGATCTTAGATGTTGGTTTTTAAACATTTTTTTCTAAAACAAAGCTCAGTCTTTTCGCTACCAAATCAGGTTAGCACAGTATAGAGCACTTAACTAAAAAAAAAAAAGAAAAAAAAAAGTTAATCCTATTCATATGTTATTCATTGTGTGAAATTAAAGGAATTCAATTCAGTCTAACATGAGTTGTGAATTCTTTTGTCTTATTTTCCATCTGTTTCCCATCACTAAGGAGTTTAATAGCTTTTGGGATAATAATACCATGCATTCACAAGCCCTCTTTATGGTAATGGAGAAAAACATGCTTTGGGTCAGTTCTTTTTTCTTTTCTTTTCTTTTTTATTTTTTTTTTTTAATTTTTCCCAGAATATCCTTAAAATGTAGAAATGGACTGTGCCATAGGCCCCACGGCCAAAAGAGGGATTCACACTTCAGTGCTGTGCCTATCACTAAATGGACAGAGACCTCTCTGGTCCAAATTGTGTCCTCAGGCACCAGCAGAGCAGAATTTACCACCCAGGTGGGATTTCCACTCCAGAAGCAGATGGAGCATCCCTCTCCAGATCCCTGCAGGGAAGGCAGTCCCAGGGGCTGAGCTGTGGGCAAGGGGGTGACGGGAGCCAACTCTCTCCTCATTGAGCATCAGAGAGGAAGGGCTGTAGGCCAAGGGGTATTTTCCGTTCAGTGGAGCCTCATGCTGTGACAATGGCACTGTGCACTGGTTGTTGTATGGTTTTAAGTTTCTTTTCCAAGTTGCTGCTGAGAGCGGTCTGCTGCCATCGTAGGCAGTCAGCCTCAACATGCACGAGTTCCTCCACAGCAATGCCAGGTCTCATCTTTTTTCTCCTTGGGGAGAGAGTTCACCACCTTCACCAATGGCTCGGCAACCTCATGGAGATTAAACCTCGCCTTCTGGAGAAGCCAGTGATGCCCAGGCACGAGAGATAACTTAGTGTCCTCTTGCATTCTTCCCTTCTGAAGCCTTGTGGGATGGACTGCATTGGTGGAACCAACTCATCCAACCGCAAAGACAGCCCCTCTGGCTGCTGTTTTGACAGCTGTTGCTTCATGTTACGGTAGTAGATCTCCTCCAAAGATCTCAAATACGATGGGGCTTATTTTCTTTCTCCTCTCTCTCTTTAATATATACATAGCCCCAGCTTTTGACAACAGTTTGCAAAAGTGCTGACATTTTCACTCACTGTTTTTTATCGGGATCTGTGATGTATAAGCTACTGGTCTCCAACTCCAACCACATTTTAGTAAAAGGCCTGTGGTAAAGCTCCTTAGGAAGCATCTGTGAACTGTCAAGATTTGTGCTTGCTGCTGCAGTATCTTAGGACCATTCTCTCCTTCTGCCAGCTCTTTCCTGAGGTTTATCTCCCGTCACCACAGCTCTGCTGTGTCACCTCACAGCCGTGGGGTAGCAAGGCAAACGAAGTTGGGGATGTTGGGTTTCTGCCACTGGATGAGGCAAGGGCATGAGGATCTTCATCTGTGAGGTGTTCACATTTTTTGTCTCTGGTTTCTTTTTTTCCCCCCAGACTGTTGACACCATGTAGTGTCAGAAGACCACACTCCTCACCAGTCTCCTCCTGGGCAGGGGGGATCCTTTGGTCATCACCCCAGGCTTCTGTCTAAAGGTCAAACTTTTTCTAGGAACCCTCTGTGACTGTTTCATCTCTAACTACCCCAGCTCTGTCTGCTCCTGTGGATTACACCATCTCTGAGAAAAAACTTAGGAATTCTTAGAAACAAAGTTTAGTAAATTCATGAGCTCTGGTAGGGTGTAACTTTTTTTAGGCACTTTTTGTTTAATGATAGTGAAGTCTTCTTCCCCAGACACAAACCCTGAGTAGAATTCTCTAGGGAAACCTGCTTCAGCAGAGGGTTTGGACCAGATGGCCTCCAGTGGTTCTTTTCAACCTTACCCATTCTGTGAGATACTGTTATCTTCTCTCAATTTGCATAAATTCGGTGTTTTCCAGATTAGAATACTTTCACTATTAATCTCTGCCCTGGAATAATTGCAAATAATGAAATCATCAAGTGTAAGGGAGAAATAATATTGTTTTCTGATTATCATCCTCTTTCTTCTGAGCATATTTTGCTCATAAAAGTTATGAAGATTTGTTCAAACCCTCTCTGGCCATCCTCCATATTATTGGAGTTTGAATTTATGAGGGAATTTCACACTCCACCCTCAAGGTGAGGGTGTGTGAGATGTGCTCTACCCCTTTTTCACTTTTGATAATGGAGACGGTTTGTGTGGCCTGGGATAAGAAGTCTTTCCAGTGTGACCTTAACTCATCCTCAGCTGGCAGAGACAAGACAAACCTCAACCTTAGTCCCACTCATTCTCGTGGTACCATTTCCCACCAGACTCCTGAGCTACCTCATATGCTGAATTTATTTTGTGCCAAGGAAAGTTTGGTTGGTGGAGATGCCTGCAGCTTGTGTGCAAGTTGTGTGAGCTCATGACAGCATTATTTGCTGTTCTGTAACACAATGCACCCACATAATTTTAGAACAATGCTACTGTTACTGACTGAGTAGAAAAAATGTTCCAGTGACCTTGAAGGGATTAGTGACAGGACCCTACTCAAAGCCCTGCAGTACACACCATCTGGCAAGCTCTAGAAAGCAAAGGGAAGCATAGATGTCAACATAAAAAATATATGTTTGGCCTTTTAGGAACAATTCATGAACCACATCACTGGTGCACTAACATAGGGGGTTAAGAGCTAATAGCAAGCATTGAAATTACAATGAAGAGTGACATATCAAATGGTCTATGCATTTTTTTTACTGGGAGCTGCAGAAGAAACTGGCGTGAAAGCACCACAGGAATTGTAAGAGCACTTTGACAAAATGTTAGTGCAATCATAAGTCATTGCATTATGACAACCAACTTTGTTTGTAACACAGAGCAAGATACACTGGTTCCCATTCTCAGCTTATGCAGATAAGTGCTATCAGTTTCAAATGTGTTAAAACAGTTTACAGGAGCAAAAGATCTGTATTCATTTTCTTTATGGAAACTATTCATCCCAAAGTGGCTTTGGAGTGCTTCTAGTAGAAGGATGTAATACAAACTCCTGTTGTTTGTTGCCTGTAAGAAGTGTCATATTGAGAAAATGGGCTTTTGTTAAAGATTCAAGTGTTTGGAAACTG
>NW_008239109.1:482839-491059 GCF_000691975.1 Corvus brachyrhynchos
GGATGAGTAGCCAAGTCACCACAGTTTCATTAGAGCTGTGGTGGAAGGAAGAGGGCAAAAGAAGTGGAGTCCTTGGGAAAAAGATGAAACAGTGTTCTGTGCACCAGGAAGTTAAATAAAGTATTAATATCTTCTTCTCATTACTCTGTTGTGCTACAAAAATAATCTGAAAAAAAAATTCCCATGTCCTAAAAGTCATGGAGTATCTCGGTCCTGCATGAGTCAGGCATATAGGAAGCCCAGGTTTTTTTCTGCAATGCTTGAAATAGGTGTAGCTTGTATGGCACCTGTTTTCCTCATGGGATTTCCCTCATTATGGACTTCCCCCATCAGTCAGTAATGGAAAGCACAGAGCAGAGACCCTATTCTCTTTGTACTTTTCCAGGTTACCTGCCCAGAAAAATTGCAGGTATAATGGGTTGTCCCTGAGCATCTTTCCAAAGGCAGGAATATTGCTTACCTGTCTCCATCCCCATCCCACGCCTGCTCATATCTGATAGTTCTCAAACTGTCCCACAACTATTGCTGGCAAATAATGTTCCAATCAAATTAATATCATTTTTGTCATTGACTCAAACAGAGCAAAGCTCCCACCATATCTCCCCAGTATAGCATGCCACAATACTATGTGTGGACCCTAACAGCCCTTAGTGTCTTCTATTTGTCTTGCCTGACATTCTGTTTATATTCTCAGAGAACAAGCATATCAAGCAGAAAATTAGTTAAGAAGGGAGAACAGTGAAAACCTCTGCAAGGTAAAGGCAAGGAACAGAGCACGTGAAAAGCATCTGTGGTGAGCCTTTTTAGAGCAGAGCAATTAGAGAAGGGATGAAAAGTGAGTGATCTCTTAAGGAAGCAAATGATAATGTGGCAAGCTGTAATGAAGACAATAGGCAAAGGAAGGCACTGCTTAGTTTTCTTGAAGACAGGAAAAAATAAAACAGCACACTTGAAGGGGAAGCAATGCATTCAGAAACACAAAAGGGCATTCACTGAAAGGAGGGAGAGGCTGGAGGACATGAAGGTCTGGGTCATGGAGAGAGTATAAAAATGGATCTTGTGACAGAAGAAGGAAGAGGCAGCCTGCTTGCTTACTGGGACTTTATTGCCACATTCTAAGCTGACACAGCACTCCTCATTTATCCTCATTAAACAGCTACCATCAGGGCATAGTTAGTGACCATTAGGCCTCAATTCTCTCTCTTTAAACTGCAGATAAATAGATAGCTACTGCAAGAAGTAAAACTGTCTTTGCTTGAATTATTGATAGTTGCAGTTTCCCAAAATTCTGGTCAGGGATCAGCGAATGGCACCAAAGGTCTGACAGTAAAGACAGCAGTTGTACAGAAGCCTCCCTGCAAAGATGAGAACTCAAGGAGATGCCCTCTCTGATTACATGGACTGAGCCTCATTTACTGCAGAGATAATATAATAATGTTTATGTTGATCCCATAGCCTCTGTTTCAGTGGAAGGTGTCCCCATCCACGACAGGGGAGTTGGAATGAAATTATCTTTATAGTCTCTTCCAATCAAAACCATTCCATGATCCTACGATTCTCACAGACAGATTGAACACCTGCCCCAAGTACCTGAGGATCAAATACCTGCACCTGTGAGGTGTTTTTTTCCCATAGGTGTTACCTTCCTGTGGGGATGGAAGGAACTTTGTGCCTAAGAACAACCCAGCATCCCATTTGTCAGAGAAGGCAAGTGAAACACTGTCCATATCATCCAGATCCTACGGTGCTGTTGGGGACTTCCATTTTAAAGCCCCACACACTTCTGTGCTTCTGAATATCCCATGAAGGGGCCATGGTTTTAGCCTAGCAGCCTATTAGATCCAAACTTCCCAAAACTTGTATCTTGGTGATTTTTGTAAAAGTGTGAATAAAATAAAAATGAAGAATTTTACTGTCGTTATGTTTTTGCTCAGGATACCATGAGAAGATTTTTTTGTTTTGCTTTGCTTTCAAATGGTGTTTCACCAGAATGTCATCTCCAGAACAGCCATGGTGACCCTGAGGGTCCAAATTCCATCAGCCAAGAATGATTTTGCTTTTTTAATGGAAAAAAAGGGGAGCAAAGAGGCAAAACCTCTCTGGAATCTAAACCACTCTCATCTCAATTCAGAAAATCCTATTATCCTATGCTTATGGAAATTCAGGACATAACATAAACAAGAATTTCTGTTTAAGCTTTGGTTTAGTCCCACTGACATCAGTGTGATTTAAACACTTTAAAATTAAGTAGATGATTAATTGCTCTTACAAGAAGGAACCTGGCTTCCAACTCCAACACCTACTCCCAGTCGGTCAAGCTGAAATTTAATTATTTTATTGAGTGGAAGCAGGAATCAATAGACTTCTGTTTTAAACAATCTCACAAAGTGTTCCTAGCCCCAGGCCTCAGTTTACCATCAGTAGTCCTTGCATACATTGAAGGACTATTTGCTAACTTTACCAAAAGACTGTAAATTCCTTGCTGGAGATATGAAACTTGTATGAGAGAACATCCTTATCAGGACTTTAATGACAGGTCACTGTCTACAAGTCAGCTTCTTTCCTTATTTCTTTTAACCATGAAAAATGAGTTCATGTCACTTACACGGCAGAGTGAAATGGAATCTTTAAACCAGGGCACAGGTTTCTCTATCCTTCTTTGCTGCAGCCATATGTTTCTGTCCATCCTTCATTAACTCAGAGAAAAAAAAATCCAAAACCCCCATGAAATTATTTCTTTTTTTCAGCTTTCTATAAATAGTCCTCAAGCCTGTCTGTTCACATTGGATGGGCTTCTGAAGATGCAAGCTATGCAGTTTTGGATCAGTCATCTCTTTATGTCTTCACTGATGAGGGTGTTCCAGAAATGATAGCTGTCTGCTCCTGCTGCTTTGATAATCAGATCACAGACTGGGCAAGGACACTGAGGTTGAATCATGGGAGGGGAAGCATAAATATTGTTCCATCTGCCTTGGATTCAAACACTGAAGGTGAAAAAGGGTATGAAACCCCTGACATGGATAGGGAATCCCGAATTCCATCTCACTAGATTTCTAGAGATGTATGTGTCCATGTAATCAGAGAGATCTTTGAAAGCTGTTGCACGCACATCAACCCAAAGGCCTTTTCCAGGCTCAGACAACCTGTGTTTCTGCATCTGTTTCAGGAAGTGGTGGCTTTGAAAGACCATATCAAACTAGTACATTGTGTTTCCTGTACATCCTGCTTTATTGGAGGTTAATTCCTTCTGACGCATGAAGCCTACTGCTGCCAATTAAGTCAAATGTATTTTACGCTTTACTTTTCTGTTGCCTTACAGGCTTTTGTTGGAAGAAATGTAATAAATAAAACTTGCCAAACATCATTAAATGACACGGTCTGATGATTTGGAATAAACACACAGATTTTCATATATCAGAAGGACTGAGGGAGGGGAGGAGGAAACTCTGGAGCAGCACCCAGCCTGATGCCAACTGCACAGCACCCAGCCACCAACCACAGTGTTAATCTCCGACTGCTGTAAAAGCAGAAAAAGGGACCCCAGGTCAGGCAAGCAGTATAGAGTTGTTTCTCATGCAGTGACATTGCAATGTATGATTCTTTGGTAGAGGAGGATAAAAAGCAACAGCACTGGAAGAGCAGTAGAAGTACAGGACCCAATGGACCCATTTGGGTATGGTCCTTTGCAGTTCCACCTCTACCACTCCACATTGTGATGGTTTCTGGGTTTATTCCTGTTTTCTGCTTCTGTCCGCGATCTCCAAGTTTCTTTCAGGCTTTAGAGAAACAGCTGGGACTGCTCATCAGGTCATGACTGCTTAGGTTACGATAAGAGAAACTATATTTACTCAGGGTCAGCTAAGACACAAAAATAAGTAAAAACTCTTCAGATCTTCTGAATAAAGCAGATTTATTTATTTATTTATTTATTATTCTGTTATCCAACTCAACACTGAGATAGAGCTGTGACAGGAGACAATCAGTGAATCTTCTCAGTGAGATTACTTTCTAACTTGGAGAAGAGAGGCAGCAGCAGGTCAGAAGCAGCAGAAATACAATCAAGATGAAGAAGAGTCCCAGGAGAGTTGACACTGTATATCAGTGACATCATATATCAGCTGACATTCCAGGTTCATGAATGGGTCCATGGTCCTTAATCCCATTACATGGCTTTACTGAATAATTTTGGAGCAAATTTCAGAAATAAAATCAAGCCCGAGGGGCGGTTTCAATTCCTTTTCTTTGGTAACAACAGAAAAACCTACCATAGAAAGCCTCCTGTAAAGCAATTGCAGTGTACTTTACCCAAAATGACACTTTTAGGTCTCCTGTGGGATAGATCATGAGTGCCAGAGACATTAAACCCAACACTCAAAGCAATTTCTGTCAGAAAACAATGGTTAACAGCATTCTGCTTGCAAATCCATACAAAGATCCTTCCAAGGGATGTTCAAGGCACGCATCTTCTTGAGAAAAGACCTGTCACTAATGAGCGAGGGGTATGCAATTATGGGAAAATACCTGATGCAAGAAAAGAAAAATTCCTTATTTGTAGTCAGAGACAGGATTGATGCTTGACTAGAACATAGTTTGGAGAAAGACAGTACAAAGGCAACATACATCCTACTTGAATAATGGAGTGGCAGCATCAAAACAGTTCATCAGCATCAGCTTTGGATCTCAACATCATAGCTAAAATTTAATTTTAAATTTAAACAAATTCCCTGGCAGGGAAGTGTCTTCAGCTCTGATCGCTACCGACTGACAGCTAACGATGAGAGAAAGAGACAATCAGCACTCCTTTCATCCAGAAAAAAGTTCTTTTAAAATCTTTGCAAAAGTATATATGATAGGGCTGAGATAGTGCCTCAGAAAACACATCTGTCCAGTGCTTCTAAGAAGGTGAGATAATAGCACCCAGCACGTGACTGCTGGCAGTACTGGATTGCATGCCTGAAATTAAAACAGGAGGGGGAAGATGCTTTAGATAACACTAAGGTTCTGCTCAGTAATTTTTATTCTCTTTTTCTATAGAAGCTTGCTGACCTTCCTCACACATTAGGATTTCCTACGATTCTCAAGTATATTCCATTTGGAAAATAATTGGAGGGAAAATGGGCATGGTCTTTAACAAAAGCAGCAATTCAGACTGGAGAAGAGAGGATGAGGGAAAGACCTCATCACGGTCTGCAGCTTCCTCATGAGAAGAATTGGAGGTGCAGGGACTGATCTCTCTGGTGAGAAGTGACAGGATCCCAGGGAACAGCTGGAGCTGTGCCAGGGGAGGTTTACTTTGGAGATCAGGGAAAGGTTCTTCCCCCAGAGGGTGCTGGGCACTGCCCAGGCTCCCCAGGGAATGGGCACGGCCCCGAGGCTGCCAGAGCTCCAGGAGCATTTGGACAGCGCTGCCAGGGATGCCCAGGGTGGGATTGCTGGGGTGTCTGTGCAGGGCCAGGAGCTGGACGTGTTCCTTGTGAGTCCTTTCCATCTCATGTTCTATGAACATAAACTATGAGCAGTAACTTACTGTAGATGATTTTTAACTCATTGACATTAACCCGTTAAAAACAGCTGTCTTTATTTCTAAATTATTTTGCAGCTGGTTCAATTTTTTGAGTAACTAGGATTGCGTGATGAAATGGAACCCACACAGCAAAATTGTGTGTGCTCTACTACAAAACTCCCTGTTTATGTAGGCTGACTGAAGGGTAAATAAATCCCTGTTTTCCCTGGAGCTCCCACAGATATTTGTTAACCTCTTTTATCATTATAGTAAAGGCTCACTATGGTAGTAAGCTTTGCCTGCTAAATTTCTGAACTCTTCATTAAAAGGTTCTGATTTTCAATCAGTTCCAAGTAATCCCAGTGAAATGGACAGCAGATATGTCCAACATGATCAAGTTATCTGCATAAAGAGCTTGGTGAAATGACTGCAGGCTATGTATGCATCAAGAGAGCCAGCTCTGAAATCAGAAACGGTGTAATTATGTATTTAATTACTTCACCTAAGGGACAGAGTCATGCAGTCTGGTTGTATTGTTGTGATCTAAACTAATATCTCCACACCAAGGGGTATTTAGGTTGACACTGCCTTGGAGACTTTTGTTCAAAGAACGTACATTTATAACTTACAAGCAGATTTAGTCATATCTTCTCTCTCAATTTATCTGTAAGTTTTAATTGGACTTAAAAGCAGCATGACAAAAGTATACCTTTCTAATATGTCATTGTTCTCCAATACTCTTTTTTCACTCCTTACCTCTTGCTTATATTTATTCCACATCTCCACTCTTATCAATATTTCTTCTCCTCCTTTTCATCTCTTTTACTAGTTCTAATTTCCTGTTTAAACCTGTTCTCTTCAGGATTGGTGTAACATGCTTCAAAGGAAGAACAATTAGTTGTTCTCCCATTCCATACCATAATTTGTGCTCAAAAATTTACATTAAAAAAGTAATTTATTTTCTATAGTTGATCCCAACTTTCTCTCATTACGTTCTTATCTTTCATTTCTATAAGCAGCTTAGATTTTTAATAACATTTTTATAGAAAGAAACTTAATACTTTTGGGGAAATAATATATGGTCTTTGAGAATATTTATTTTCTTTCTTGTTTTTTGAAGGAAAAAATAGGGATGCTATGGCTTCAAAGGGAGGGAGAAACTAAAATTCATGGCTGTTTTCTGAAGCACTTACTGGTTTAGTTGTTACAGAGAGTGAGTCAAGCTTAAATTATCATCAGAACTCCAAGACCTCTTTTACAAACATTTAGTTTATGTCTAAATTGGTAATAGTGTCCTTTTAAAAAAGGGGGAATGGCCCCATGATACAGCTCAGAAATACTTTCTCATTAATCTTTGTTATCTACCTTTATCATCACATTCAGCAGTACATCCATGCCTGTCCTGTGCAGCAGTACTGTGAGTTTCCATACATCAGGTGCCCTTATCACCTCCCAAAACTGAGGCCAAGAATCAGCACAGAGGAGGTGTGATGGTAGGGGGGGAGCAGGGAGCCTTTGAGTGATTGCACTGATAAATCATGAAATGCCTCCCTGTGGGAACAGGGGCTGTGCTATTTTGCCACACCAAGCCCAGCAGACCTGGATGATACCCCAGTCAGGCAGATATACCTGGAGACAATGCACTAATTGAATCCCCATAGGCCTTGGTTTTTTCTGCTTCTGTGATGATGAACAGAAGCCACAAGGAAGAATAAGAGGTTAGCAATGACCCTGAAGGTGTAAGGAGGCTGCTTGCACAGGGGAGCCTTTTCCTACAGGTGCAGCACACAAAGATGTTCTGAGATGTATTGTACAGGTCAAAGGGAGAAACCTTTCTTTAGTTAAATGAAATTTAAGACTACACAGCACAAGTGAACCAGGAACTAGTTCATCAGCCTCATGTGTATCCCTTCAGGAGATCTGACAACATTCATTAAATCCTGAAATTAAATAATGGTGCTGAGTCTGCAATTATATTGAAACCAGTAAATTCAATTAAGGGTAAGTAGTACACTTTATTTGAATGGCTCACTTGGTGGCTTTTTGGTACATGTAAGTAAGAAGATAAAGAGAAAATGCTTCTTAATTTTTTTTTTCTTTTTTCAGATCATGCTTTCTCAAATGAAAACCACACTGAGAACCTTGCACAGAATCACACAGTACAGCAGAGCTCATAGAGAAGGAATAAGCACTCAGGACAGAAGCAGTTTTTTGCTGCAGATTAATTTTTCCATTTCTCATGTTATCACTAATATAATTTATATCAGCCCTTCCCAAAACACTCAGTTACATTGTCATTATACTGGACAGCAAATGAATACACAGTCCTCCAAAGAGTAGCAGTAGACGTAGAAATAGTAACTAGTTGCATTTTAGAGCAGAACGACTTAGGAAAGGGGATGCTAGAAACCTTGGTTACTTTCTACATGCCTTCAAAAGACAAAGTATATAAACCTGGAGAAGACTGAGAGTGGTCCTGGAGCCTCACCCTGGCAAGGTACACCCTTCCAAGCTAACACCTCGGCCCAAATATCTAATGGATTCCCTCAGTTTTAGAAGCTCTGATGTTTGCAACACTGGGTTTCAGCACATCCCCTCCCACATGGTCAGGCTCCATCTACATTCACAGGTAAAGTCTTTTCCTTCCTGGTTTCTCCTAGTGGGGTTTTTTTTTTGAGAGAAATATTTAATTTCTTGTTTGCTAGAGCAGACACCTG
>NW_008239109.1:491079-506649 GCF_000691975.1 Corvus brachyrhynchos
GACAAACCCCGGGCCCCCAGCCGCGGCTGCTGCTACCGCTTCCTTCCATTGTACAGGAAAACTGTTTCCTTGGCTTCTTTCCACTGGGGGCTGTGGGCTTTGATCAGGGAGCAGTGGGCGGTGTGTCCCTGAAGCTCTGGCTGAGATAACCAAGGCGTAAAGTCTGCGGTGTTTTTCCTCAGTCACGCACCAGCCCTGAGCAGGTTTGAAAGCCGCCTGTTCAGCAGCTAACACCAATCATCTCCCTCCCTGCCTTCTGCAGTCAGACCTATCTCGAGTTTCCTGGGTCTTCCCCTGCCTACACTGGGAGCTGAGGTTCTCACTTTGAGGTTACAGAGCTGGCTTCAGGAGGCACATATTTTAAAGAAAGCTTTTACGTTCTTAGCATCTGCTCAGCCACTTGCAGTTGCCATTTTACTGCAGGCCTCAAGGGTAGATCGGAAGGAAAAGGAAAATGGCTTTCAGGATGGATTAGTTTTGGGAAGAGCATTGAGTGCCAAAGGCAGTGCAGAAAGAAGTAAACATTCAAGCAGACAAGGATGACATCATTTATTCAGTGGAACTGACAGGGGCAATGTGAGAAGCTGTAAAAGCAGATAAGAGGGCTGAGGTTTGAGGGCAAGGCATTAAAACTGAAGAAGGGAGAACCAAGCAGCAGCAGTTGTTTTTCTGAGTGGTTCTGAGCCTGTGTAGGATACACACCTCCCACTCAAATGTTCACAGCCACCCATTCATTGTGGAACATCCTCTGAACCACTTTGTTCATGGGGCCTTTACTTGGTCATCTTGACACTAGGCTTTCAGAGCAGGGGAACAGAAAGAAATGTTCAGTTACAAGCTTAGGAGAAAAACTGCTTTGTGGCTTTGGAACACTGAGGCACTGCTTTTTTAATTAAAATTAGAGGTGAAAAGGAGTTTGGTCAAGTGGATTCAATAAAAACACCTAGGCTCGGTTTTGAAGGCAGAAGTGGCATTTTCAGAATATTGCATGTCTGGAGCAAAAGAAGGATAACAAAGGCTTGCCCACAGAAATAGGTTGTGATGTTCTAGGGAATAAGAACAGTTATTTTGCTACCAGCTGTAATAAGTTTCAAGTGATAGCAAGATCAATAGGAGAAACTGGAAAGAGACCAGTGGTAAGATGAGGCCCAAATATGAAAAAATGAGAACAGGGCTAATTCTGAAGGTCATGGATAATTGCTGTCATGTGTAAAACTGATCTCTGTGCGGGACTTGATATTTTTCATTAAAATCATCTCACTTCGATCCCTATTGTTCCAAGTAAGGACATGGTAAAAAATAGTCACTTTTATAACACACACCTAATCCTCTATCCACTTTCTGCCTGTTAGTAATTTGTTGGTTGCACTGGGAAGGATGGAAAAAAAGTTAAAGGAGGAACCCCCTGGACATCTTAGAGGCTTGAAACAAACCTAATAAAGACAACCTCCCGACATTCTTGACACAACTCTGAGAAGATGGAGCACCAGGAAATTAGTAGCTCTGTGTGTGGAGGTTTTATCTGGCTTTTCATTGGAAAAAGGTTTTTTAAGGTGATCGGCTTGGCCAAACTCAAAAGTATTTTGTAAATACAGCATATGAAATGTACCTGCCATTATAGATGTTGGCTCTGCATAAATATCTTCACTCGCATCTTGTGAGGCGCTTTTCTGGGTGTGGGGAGGATTTGTTTGTTTTGTTTGAGGGTTTTTTGTTTGTTTGTTTTTTCTTTTCATTAAGCTAGAATGAGAAAGGGGATAGAAAGGAACTTGGTTTCATGCACTTGGTTTCATGAAAAGGTCTCTCATCAGATTCTGTACTTGGAAGCAGTAGCTTTTCCTCATATTGGATACTGGATTTAAAGATTAAAATTGTCTTTGGGACACAAGGCTTCTTACCCATGGCAGTAAAAGCTGTTCCCTCCAGTGCAAAAGACACATACATACACATCTGCACTCACACGTCCAGTATTCTAGACAGAAAACAAGATATTGTATGAAAAAAAAAAAAAGGATTTAGCTTCCCAAAATCTTACTGAA
Organism: Corvus brachyrhynchos; assembly: GCF_000691975.1. NCBI lineage: Eukaryota > Metazoa > Chordata > Aves > Passeriformes > Corvidae > Corvus > Corvus brachyrhynchos. The sequence goes on from NW_008239109.1 coordinate 493,119, forward strand.
ACATTGAGCTTGAAGTCATGTTTTATCCAAAAATACCAGTGGCTGGAATGGACTGACTTATGACAGTAACATTTTGAGTGTCTATATGTCATAATTCACATTCTAGCAATTTTTTAGTGTTCTTACCATGTACAGAGTCCTGTCAGTGCTTATATATATGCTTCTAAAGGATGACTTCACAGACTTTTGTGATCTAGATGGGAAAAGAAACAGTTCAGATTCAAGACAAGCCAGGTAATTAGATGGCCTTACCCCATACAATTTCAGGGATGTCTTGTGAATGGAGAAGTCCATAAGCTTCTCAGTGAGAATTAGTAGTTGTGTCACTGTGATAATGCTCTCACATGAGAGGATTACACTTGTAGCCATTGTATTTATGTTCCAAATTTAAGATTTTCATCAGTTTCAGCAAGTGAAATATTTCCAGATTGAGGAATATTTTCTTTTAGAGCATGTCAGGAAGACATTCATTACACAGAAAGTGGTGAGGTCCTGGCACAGGATTCCCAGAGAAGCTGCAGCTGCCCCATCCCTGGAAGTGTCCAAGAACAGGTTGGATGGGGCTAGGAACAAGCTGGGATAGTGGAAGGCATCCCTGCACATGGAAGGAGGTGGAAGGAGCTGGTATTTAAGATTCCTTCCAACCCAAGCCATTTTATGATTCCATGTTGATATGTAAGAACATAGAGAAATACAGGGTAAGTGTGGAGTCACAAAAAATTAGTCCTGGATACATCCCTCAGCAGGCAGAAATGGTTCTCATTCACTGTCTGTTTTCAACACAATCATGCTGGGGAGAGAAAAAAGTTTTGCTTTTTTTTTTTTACAAATTTGTATAATATAATTGCAGTTATTTTATTTGTTATGCTAGTGCAAGATCCACCAAAAATAGAAACATGCAGGGTTAGGATGTCAGTATTCCTCTTACTCAGTAGTATTTGCTGTTACACTTGCTGGCTTACCTTGATCACCTGTGGTGGCTGGTTCAGTATCCCTTTTACCACTGCAGTAAATATTCTTAGCTGTGATTTAAAGAAACACCAACAGCTTCAGTGTTTGTTTAGATTTTATGGCCCAATTATTGTTTCTCATTCTCAGAGACGAGGATAATTATTTTATAATTAATCATACATAGACAAAACATATCGACTCTAAAAATGACTATTTAAACATTTACAATGGGAAATGTGCACATACTGAATTTTTTATCACATACCCTGACTATTTAGTTATATTGACCATATGTTATTTTATTTGCAAGTTATTTGTCAGATGCATTGAGGAAAGAAGAGAAAAGGTGCTCAAGGTATCAATTCAGCATTGTTTTGTTCCTGCAGAAAAGGCCAGGGAAAAGAATCTGGCAACTTGCCTTGACATCAACCATCTGTAAATTCATCATTCTTTGGATCCCTAGGTAATTTAGTTTCAGCCAAAATGAGCATTCTCAATGTTGACAAATGGTCTTGCTACATTTCCCCAACAAAAGTAGTTTTGTTGGAGATTTGACCTTATGGAACTCTTGTTTCCCTTGAAAAAACTAGAAGTACAGGAAAAAACCTTTATGATTAATTGCCACTACTGCCACTTTTTCAGCTATTAGTTCAATTAAGAATTTGGCAATTGGTAGTTTCACTGAGATATTATACTTCAGTAACATTAATAAACTCTAGAGAGTTTGAATATGCATTTTTATAACAAACTCTTTTCTTTGTGAGGTCTGAGTATTTTCTGACACTATTCTTGACTCTCCTATTAATGTATGCATTACTTTTCTTCCAGAACCTCATCACATCCCCAAAATATAGTAGGGTGACAAGCAATATGACTAAAGTCCTGGATCATATTCAGCTTCTAAGATGCAGGATATCCATCTTTGATCTAATGACTCACAGAAATTGTCAACTTCCTCTCTCTTGTAGAATGCCTGATTTTCCACTTCCATTATAATTATAGGGTTGAGAGTGAAAAAAAAAAAAAAACAACAGAGCATCACAGAAAGACTGTACAGGCCATTCCCATGCCTCAAACAGAACTACATCTATTATGTCATCCCTGCAGATGTTTTCCTAACATCTTATTGAAGACTTTCACAGCATCCCTAGGTAATATAATACAACAATAAATCCCCCACTGCTATTAGACTGTGAAAAATCCTGCTGCAATTTCAGCCCATTATTACTCATCCCACACCTAGGAAAAAAGGACAACAGCTTTTGCTTTACTTCTTCCTCCTAACACAGTATTTTTTATGTGCTTGAAAATTGTTATGATGTCTACTCTTGGTCTCTTTATAAATTAAATAACTTTGGTTGTTTCAATTTTTCCCAGATGTTCTAGTCTCTAAACCCCAGATCATTTCTGTTACCTATCCTGAATTTCTTCCAGCCTCCACTTGATTCCCAACTTCTTCCATTTGTAAAGATCAAAACTGAGCAAAGTTGTCCATTTGTTGTAGTTTCAACAGTGCTCATGAGACAGCTTCATTTCTTCTGTTTATGCACCCTGATAAGGTAGTACCTTTTCTTTTTTTTTTAATCACCAATAATAGTGTTGAATTTGTTCAGCTTGCTATTTTCTGCGACTCATATTTTCTGCAGGATTGAACCAGTCATTCTCCATCGTGAAATTTTATGGATTACTTTTTTTTTTTTTTTAATACAGCTGTTTCCTCCTCTTTTGGCTGAAATGTGTCCTTTCTCCTCAGTTACACCAGCTTTTATGAGGTCAGCTTGAATTCTAAACCTCAGGGGGGCTTGCATCCTTGATTTCTCTTCACATTCACATCATTTTCAATCTTAGCAGACAGATCTACTCTTTTATACTTCAATTAATTAATTAAACTCTTACAATACTGAGCATATCCCTGCAGAACTTCATCAGCAATAAAACGTTGGTAAGTTTTTAGTTTCTCACATCACAGAAATTTCATTTGGACTTTGAATCCTTAATTGCCTTTAAAAAAGTGTCCTGGTAGTGCCAAAGGTACAATCACACCTCATACCTGTCACATCCCAGTGTGTCATAGTGGCTGGGCGTAGACAGAGTTGAGGTGTCACCAACAGCGTCAGCCTTTGTAAGATTAAAAGCTTCAATCCATTTCGCTCAAGGATTAACAGCTTTGACACAATTATAGACTGACATGGCTGTTTCAAAGATGTCTTGAATGATTTTTACTGGAACGTTTTCCTGCTCTCCTAGTGAAATGTATAGCAAAGCTGGCGTTAATTTTATGGTTTAACACATTATCTAAATGAGTTCCGAGAAAAGCTTGTCTTCTAAGAAATCTTTTATGTTCTTGGCCGTGATCAGTTCTGCTGTACATGTTCTACAGGAGACTCTGTTTATATGCTTCATTCTCCAAAATGTATCTCTTGTTATATTCATCAGTGTGTCTTGTGCACTTTCCTTAACCTCACTGCTTTTCTGGCCTCATCTTATTATTTGGTGTACCCTATGTAATATTCAAAAATAATTATTGCTCATGGGATTTGTTGTTATGTTGAATCAGTTTCATATGACTTCTGCTTTTCTATCACTAGCCCAAAGTCATTAATTCATAGATGTGTAAAAGAAGCTACTTTCAGACAAATCATCCAAATTATTTATGTGTTTTCACAGGTCCATTGATAGTTATTGAGCAAACTAATGTCAATTCTACGTCTGGCTCAAAAAGTACCTTAGGAAGCTGAATGCGGTTGTTCCCTACATTTTTTCCTTAGGCATCTGCTGGTAAGACATGTTGCAGGATAATTAGTGGTTCACTCAATATCCAAATAGACCATATGGATTTGTAAACTGCTTTTCTCAGACTGTGCATTTCTTAATATGGCACCTGTGTATCTTCCAAAATAAACTGATTTTTTCAGCAACTTGAAATTTCAGTAGAGGAAAAGAAATAAAGAATATGCAAAGAGCTCTGATTTGAAAATTAATTTTCAGTCTAAAAATGTTACCTACTAACCAGCCCTTGTGATTAGATACTCACTTATTAGGACCGGGGAAACAAGAGTGGCCATGTCTGAATGCCATGTCCTTTGTTTTTGAGATGCAATTAGCATAGCTATCAGACCTCATTCAGGTTAGTAGTCTAGGCAGAGATGTGGTGTAGATGCATTTCTATGCACAATAAAACCATCTATCTGATGGTAGAAAAGCTAAACAGCATCTTACTTCAGAAAGAAAAGTGCAGGATGCTTTAATAATTTACAAATTCTTCACCTTTCTTCTTGCAAGGGGACTGCTGGTTATTTCAGATACTTTTCTTGATTATGATTTTCATTTTGTTCTGTGCTTTTCTGGGGTTTTTTTAATATCTTTGACTATTGCGCAATGATTTCCCTCAGATGTTTTTAAAAAATGCTTTTGGCCCCTCTCCTCCTAATGATGATTGTGTCCTTGGGTACATAGTGTGGAACATCAGTCATCATCTGTAGATGATGGTGTAAAGCTTCTATTTTACGTGCTGCCCTGCTCAGACATACTTTTGTGCTCACCTCTGCCGCTAAAATATTCATTTTAATGGTAAATGAAGCATATTTCTAAAACAGTGCACACTAGCAGCACAGTTAATGTTGCAAATCCATTTTCGTTGTACACCTGGAAGAAATCAGTGCTATTAACTTCCTATTTTCCCCAAGCATTAAATTTACGCAAGACTAAATTAACATGAAATTCCTCTTCAAAAGGCTCTGTAAAAAAATGAATGGGAAAGTGCAGTTAAAATTTTGACTCCTACAGCATTTTTACTGCTTAAAAAGGTCATTTTTTACCCACAGCATGTATAGGTAATTAACCACTGGAATACCTTGCCCAGGACAGAGAAGATCTTTCCTATGCTTTTGGGTATTTTGTCAAGGTTTTGACAGCAGAGCTTGGTGTAGGAAATACTGAGTAATTCCACATTCTGTGGCAAGCAAGAAGCAGACAAACCCTACCATTCTGCTTGGACTCGAAATTTATGATTATACAAGAACAGGAAAAGGTAAATAGATATTGTCTAGTGAAGTTTTCCCATTTTGTTCTGAGGAATTTATTATTCAGAATTAGGATCCTGAAGTGTCACAAACAAGCACATACATTTCTACACTGGTATTTCCCCTCTGCAACATGAACCTGATAAACACATCTCCCTCTCTCAGTCTCTGGGATGTCTCCATGCCAACTGCTACAAGACATCCCAGCATTAAAAAATATATAATCAGAGTTCTACTTTTACTTAAAACAAACTTATTGACTGGAGACAAGCAGACTACTCATCAGAATTCAAGGAGCCACGGCTCTATGGACTAGACATGAATGCTCTTCAGATATCAGATTTCTACTGACTGCAGGCTATAAAGTTCAAAAGGGTCAGGCATCATAAAATCATAACTGAGTTCACCGGTATTTTCAGGGCTGCATGTTACTTGGACCATGTATGATAACATCCAGTTGTAAGAGTCACTCTCTTGGCAATCTGGTCTAGTGGAAGGTGTCCCTGCCCATGGCAAGGCGTTTGAATGGGATGGTGTTTAAGGTCACCTCCCACCCAAACCATCCTATGGTCCTATGATTCATCTCTATTAGATGTGGATTTAACATATTATCACTGGTTTTTCAGTCTTCTCCATAATTTAATTAAAGGGAGGTCTTAGTTATATGGAAATGTTAAAACCCAGTGCCTCATGTCCAAAGGGCACAGTGCTGTCTTTAGTCAAGGCTGCCCACTGCTCTGAAAAATCTCCACTCAATATCCCAATTAGAAAGCAAAGCAGCGGCTCAAGTACAAGATCTAAGGAAAAATTAATTGATCTCAAGCAGAAAAAATAAACAAAAGGTAGCAGAAAAACACAGGATGTATTCAAGCTGTGGGAAATAACTGCATTTTGCAAAAAGGATATTGGATAAGAAATAGAACTTTATCTCAATTTTGTGGTGGCGGTATTAAAACAGCACTGTGACAGTGTGGCACTGTTTTGGCAGCTGCTGTCTTGGGTTCATACAACTCCTCAGTTGTTCTGATGGAAATTCAAGATAAATACAAGCTTCCAGTCAGCAAAAATCAGACCCAGGGACAGCTAAGGCTGGAAGTGCAGTATCCATGTAAGCAGCTGGAGGTGTGAACATGCTGGAGTTTAAACTAGCAAGTGCATTGTGAACGCAGCTCAGGAAGTCTACTTAGAAACAGCCATTAATAAAACAACTAGGGAAAATAAAACATGGGAATTTGATGTGAACCATGTGCCAGCCCTGGCCCGGGCCACTGCTCCCCATCACCGGGGCCAAGGCCACGGCTGCCAAACTGCATGTGGCCCTTCAGTGCTCAGCATGGGGCTCTTGCTTAGGCCTGAGCAGACAGTGTTTCACAGCCACTGCCAGGAGGAAAACCTGGCAGTCTCAAGGAGAGATTCAATGAGACAGCCTGAGACACACAGAGGGGTGCAGGAGGGTGGCAGTGACTGATGCTGACAGAGCCGGAGGGAGCGAAGCCGGTAGCAGAATGATAATGCTCTATCTCCAGGATGATAGGAGCTGCCATCCAGCCCAGTTCTTGCAGATGCTGGACCTAATAAACCAGTGATAAACTATGTTGGAAAAAGAAATGCATCAGCTTCATATTTCACCCCCAAATTTAACCAGTTTTCACACTAGTGGAAGTAACACCAGTTTGAAATGAGCCCTCAGGGTACAGTGAAATCGTGCAGGTCTGGAATGGTCCTTGTAAATGTCCCTGCAGGATCTGCTCCAGCCAACACCACTCAGCCACCCATCAGAACCAGGGATGTGAAACATAGCCAACTTGTTATTCCTGACTTGGAAAAACAGCTAACCTTGCACTTAAACTAATTTGTGCCTTAACTCATATTTAACTGCTCACCTACACTGCAGGCTCTGTGTATCCACAAAGATGATTAGAGGAATGAACAAACTCCTATGAGCAAAGGCAGAAAGAATTTGGATTGTTCAGCCTGGAGAAGAGAAGGTTTCAGGGTGACTTTATTGCTCCTTCCTGCACCTAATGGGTTACAAAAGAGGGACTTTGGACAGGGACCTGGAGTGACAGGAAAAGGGGGAATGGCTTCATGCTGACAGAACAGAGGGTTAGATGGGATATTGGGAAAAAATTCTTCCCTGTGAGGGTGCTAAGGTCCTGCACATGTTGCCAGAGCAGATGTGGCTACCCTTGGATCCCTGGAAGTGTCCAAGGCCAGGCTGGACAGGGCTTAGAGTAACCTGGGATAGTGGAAGGTGTCCCAGCCCATGGCAGGAGGTGGAATGGGATGAGCTTTAGGATCCCTTTCAATCCAAACTATTCTGTGATTCTGTGATCCAGAATAGCTGTGGGATTCCCCTGGCCACCTTACTTGGAAGGGGTTCTCCCCGTCACTCCTGGACAAGCTGCACAGCTGGAGATGAAACATATTTGCAGTTTTGTGTGAAGGAAAACTTATTAATTTTCTTCCCTCTGTCCTAGGGACATAGGCCTCAGCTCCCCAGAACTACCACTCAGGCACTTTACAGCAGCATTAAATTCACACTTTAAAAGGAGAAAGTGAATTATAGGCAGGGGTCAGTATTTTAGCATGTAGTAAGGATCTGGCATTTTTTTACAGCAATTACTTTAACGGCATCTGTTGGTCTCATTCTTTCCCCAATATTTCTGCCTCCATGGGTGTTCCCCTTCCATCTTTGGATGTCCCCTGTGAGGGTCTACAACCCTCTGTGGTCACAGGAGCCGCAGCCAGATGGTCCTCATGCTGGAGGCAATGAGATGTCACTTATGGCACGAATGCTGCAGACAATATCCAGCAGTGCTGATCAGTCGTGTGCTCCCATTATTTTCTGTAATATTTCTGCTTCTCCACTGTGCTCAAATCATCTTGAAAGCATATAATCACTGGCATGGTAGTGAGCTGTCAGAATGGAAGTGGGATTTATAATGCAGAGAAGATCGGGATGGAGAAAGATCTCCTGTGTGATCACTGAAGGAGTCAGTCCAGTGCCAGATACTGAGGGGCTGAATTCTTAGGAAGAGGCTGAAAGGTTTAGCCTACACCACCCAAATCAGCATCAGCCTAGAGCAACAATACAGGCAACCTCAACTACCTTATCAGAGAGACCATTTGGCACAGGATAAGAGGTTTTCTGTTACCTGCACGACATGTCAGTTGCCTTGTTGGCATTCCTAACCACTTTCAGCTCTGGGTTTCACAAAGGATTCTTGAAGGAAGAATCTGTTTGCTCTCCTTTCCCTCATTATACATTTGAGAAGTTTAATCATTAACATGAGATGTCTCTCAGCATAAGGAAGTTGGTCCACAACCAAATAGAAGATTAACACATCTGAAGGTTTCACCAATGTTTCTTTCTTTCACTGCTGCATCCAATTAAAACAGAAATCCAAATTATTTGCCTCCTTTCCCATTGAAAGCCTGCAACTACACAGAGGCACAGTGGGCAAATTGCATGATTATTGCTTTTCCCAGAGAAATTGTTCTCTGTTAAGATGTGATATTAAAGGCAGGGCCTGCTGTGCAGAAAACAGGCTAAAGCAAGCCAAGCTCTTGGATGTTCCATTGTGGTTTGTACTGTTTTCCTGCATTGTCATTCTAGCTGCAATTTCTAGCTGGCAGGAAAGAAACACTACCTACAAATATTTTAGGCATAAAAGTTAGTAGTTTGATTAGGTGCAACAAGAAAAGTCGAATTTTACTAAGAAAAAGGCCCGTTTGATCACTAGTTCATTATATATTTTAATTTTGTGGTGATTTTGTTGTTCATGGGAAGTGTCAAACTGCCACCACAGCCATTTCATCCTGTGTTCTCTGAAATATATTTGCACCCAATGCACGTGGTGATGGGGAGGGACTTTGCTGGGCAAGGCAGGAGGCTGGGAGAGGCAGTATCCTTGGGCTGGGGCTGAGTCTGCAGTCTCACAAAGCTGCACTGCCGCAGTATCAGTGCGTCCTTGCCCCGTACACATGGCTGGCTGAGCCAGGCTGAGAGGGGAGCATGAAATGGTGATCAAAATGAGTGAGCCTCATGCATAATTCATGAGCTGAAACAAACCTTTTTACCAGACAAGATCACCTATTGAATTTCCCTTCAATGGAGCATTACTTGCTTGCACCACACAAGATCCATCTCACTCCACACGGCCTGAATGGGAGCAGCACCAGCCTCTTACATTATTCTGAAACAATGCCCCGATCTTTCTTTTAGAGGCAAGTAGGCAATTTGGGCTACAGAGCCCAATCAATCCCTACTTCTTCTTCTTCTAAGGATGCCAGCAGAGCAGCTAATTATCACCTCCTCTTCCAGGATGGGCTCATTGTCAGCTGGGGACCAGGATGAGGACTCTATTCACTCCCCAATATATTATTCTCAAGGACTAACCAGACTGACATTAGTCAGTACTGACTTACAGAAACTCTAATAGGTCTGGATCCAAAGGAACGCTAATGTGGGTGGAATGGGGAGGGGGGAACATCCCACCGTTCCTCAGAGAGGCCTGGTACTCTTAATTTCCCCAGATCCTGCTCCAAAAATAAACTTCTTATGGCTTGAAAAGGAATGAATGAGGAAAAAAAAAGCAATATAAAATGTGGACTGGATAAAAATTCCATTATAGTATTTCAATGACTAAGTGAAAAGTCCAACTCTGATTTGTAAAATAAACTATCCCCTAAATTCTTGAACACTTCAGTTAAGCCAAGTTTTCAATTTCACATGAAAATAAACTTATTTTCTTTTTGCCTTTTTCCCTAATCTTTTTTCCCTCAAAACAACAACCACAAAGACCAACCCTCCCAAAAAAACCTGACAAACAAACAAACAAGCAAATAGAAAACCACACACACCAAAAAAAACCAAAAAACAAAAAACCAAACCAAACCAAACAAAACAAAACAAAATTTAAAAGATTCATCTATCCTAGATTTTTTTCTTCAGACCTTTGAGCCTGGGGGTCACCAGAATCAACTGAAACCCAAGACCAAATGATCTCATTAGAGACATCCAACAGGGAGCACAGAGCAGGGAGATGAAATCCCACATACACAAAAAGAGCAGCACCAAGCTGACACACCAGAAGGAGGCAATTCAGAGGGGAAGAAAAGAAAACAACAGCAGCATCTTCAACCTGCCCTCCTGCGAAGAAGCTGAACCTGGGAACAAGCAGTTTGCCGCGTGTGAGCCAGTCTTTTCATGGTGCAATCAGGTGAGGGCAGCTGGGTGCAGAGAAAAATGGCTGACCTGTTAGTTAGCTGGATGTACTTTATTTTATTTTCCCCAGGTAAAGCAAAAGAAAATATCTTACACTAGATCATGAACTCTACACATTTATCAACTGTTCCCCGCTTGCAACAAATTGCCATTTATTTTTTCCTTTGTGCTCTGTTTGGGGTAAGAAAGGATTTGAAATCTGCTAGTCTATGTGCACTTCCCTGTTGCTGTTGTCTTTTTTTATTTTCATTAACACTCTAAAATGTACCAAGGCTAAAGGGCCACATCACCTGCTGGAGCAAGTTCCTAGAGGTTAATGTAAATGTCATGTAATGTAAAGTGTTGCCTCTGGTTTACACCAGCAGGGGATTTGGCCCACTCCACCTGAACAGTGTATGCTGTGTAATTCTGGTTTTCAGGATCAAGCAAGAAGCTACTATAAAAGTTTCAGCAGCCTTCAGAGGTTCATGGGGCATTGCAGGTGAGAGAAGCAAGGGGTTTTGTTCTCTGCTGATGACAAATGCTCCACTGCAGCTCTGGACCTTGAAGTCCTGAAGTTACCCAAATTATCCTTGGGGCAGTGAGGAGGGCTTGCAGCTAGCAAGCCCTGGACTTCCGAAGAGCAGACTTTGGCCTCTTCAGGGACCTACAGGTTAGTATCCCATGGGATAGAACCCTGGAGGGCAGAGAGCCCCAAGAATGTGGTTGAATTTAAAGGGTCCCCTCCTTCAAGCCCAGAAGCAATGCATCCCAAAAAGGAGGAAATTCCATTAAAATGCCAGACCTCCAAGGTTATGGAGCTGCTGTGCAAACTCAGACAGAAAAAAGAAGCTTTCAGGAAGTGGAAGCAAGGAAGAGTGTCCAGAGCGGAATACAGGGAAGTTGTGTGGGAAGCTAGGGAGAAGGTTAGGGAAGTCATTGCCCACTTTGAAGAGTCTGGCCAGGGATGTCAAGGATATCTAGGGATATGTTGCAAGCAAAGCCTAGGGGTAATGTGAGCTCTCTCAGTAAGGGAACAGGAGACCTGGCTACCTTGGACAAAAAAGGCCATGGTTTCCAATGACTTCTACACCTCAGTCTTCAGTGGAAAGTGCCCCAGGCATACCACCCATGTCAGGAAAGGCAAACGCAGGAACTGGGAGAATGAAGACCCTACACCTACTGCAGGAGACGATCAGGTTTGAGACCATATAAGGAGCCTGAACGTGCGTAAGTCCATGGGGCCTGATGAGATTCATCTGTGTGTCCTGAGGGAGAAGGCAGATGAAGTTACTAAGCCACTATTCATCATTTTTGGAAAATTGTGGCAGTCATGTGAAGTCCCTGATGACTAGTAAAAGGGAAATATAACCTCCATTTTTAAAAGGAGAAAGTGGAAGACCTGGGGAAGGACATACTAGTAAGTCTCACCTCTGTGCTAGGCAAGATCATAAAGCAGATACTCCTGGAAATTATACACATGGAAAACAAAGAGGCGATTGGTAACAGTCAACGAAGGGGAAGTCATGCCTAACAAATTTGGTGACCTTCTATAACAGGGCCACAGCCTTGCTGCACCAGTCTTTATGCTGCTTCACCAGTTAGTGAGACCAGTGATGACAGCCTAAAAATCAAAATTTTTGTGTCTACCAATCTCTTTTTCAAAAGTGAAGCACCTATAACAGTGGCTTTTGGCATAGATGGAACCTGAATTTACAGTGTCAGAAAATAACAGAGAAGAAGAGACTGTTAAAAAACAGATCCATTAAAGAAAGTCTGATTTTGGGGCACACGAGGTTGTTCTTTGCTGATGGCCCCACATGTTTGTCCGTGAGGTTCCCCAAATGATGGGTTTGTAAAAATTCTCCAAAGTGATACAAGGTGATGGAGTTTCTTAACCTCAAAAAATGTGCATGTTTGTTTCCATTAACTCACAGTCTGTGGAAAAATACTGTAAGACAAAGCTCAAGAAGGAGAAGCCCATGTTGGCAATGGTTCAGTGGAAACAGACTGTCTGGAACTTGAGGAAGAGGATCACAGGAAGCTTGTTGTACTTCCCTGAGAAAGGAATGGAACAAAGGATGGAGTGGCACAGAGGTGTTGCAGTCATGTTCTGTTTAAACAATGGAACTTTTGGGAACTAAGCCAAAGGAACAAACTAACCAATGACCATATGTTGTTCCATTAACTCAAAAATGCATATTTCTTTTCACATCCTTGTTGACATTAATGAAGTAAAATCTGTACATGCTTTGCATGTATACAGCTCAAGACACCCAAACTCCACCTAATTATGAAATGACATCAACTGAAACTTTATTTTTCTCCACCTTCAACAAAGCTGAAGAGGAAAGGGAGCCTAGAAGAGACTCCATTTTTGTATCCTAGGATGGCTGGTGGGCTGTCCCCATCTCCTCTCCCATAAAGATGCCTTTGGGGTAAGTTTTATTCCCTGGTAATACTATTGCTTATGTATTCTGATATCAGTGTGTGTATCAATGGCAGTTTCTGAATCTCACTCTGTTAGAGCAATCAATAAATCTCACTGTGAATCTGTCACTCCAAATGTGACCAGACTTACAGAGCTAAAACCACACCATTCGTGAATCTGGGATCATGAAAGTTATTATGTTTCCAGACTTATAGTGCTGAATTTTTTGCTGTAAAACATTATTTGTGAATCTGTATTGTGAGGGTGTCCCAGGGATTTGGACAGACAGATAACACAGAGAAAGAGAAGGTCTAACCACTCCCAGAGCTGTTAGTAATGCCATTGACTCGCCAGTGCAACATGTCTTCTTTAAGGTGACAATTGCTTTGCATCTGCTATATTTGGAGCTCTATAAATGTGTCTTTAAGACTGAAGACATTCAGGGCCAGCTTGTATCTTCAGCCTTGCTATACAAAGCTGTAACAGCCAAGATGCTATATGGTGGCATATAGGTACCGCACACAGCGACAGCCTGGCAAAAGCATGGGGAGAAGCTTGCATGACAGCTGGCTCTATCTAGTCACATTCGACTCATTTCATAACAACTGAAAAGCCTTATGTTGAAATATTTGTAAGCAAAATCCCTGGTCTGTTAAAGCTAGTTAAAGATAGTGGCTGCAAGCTGAAGGCATAGCTCAAGCAGCAACTCGGAAAAACACGTTAGACTTTGAAAAGAAGCACATTTAATGGAATCAGAGGATCTCAGAAGCATGGAATCATACAATCCCAAAGTGGCTTGGTTTGGAAGGGACCCTTTAGGACTGTCTAGTCCAACACCCCTGCAATGAGCATGGTTTGTGATGTATCAGGCTGTGGCTTTGCATCCGTACTTCTTCCACCTGAAGGCAGAGGCTGGAT
>NW_008239109.1:506974-511991 GCF_000691975.1 Corvus brachyrhynchos
GGAAGGAAGAATTATAGTCCACAGGCGGTGCTGGGAACCCCCTGACAAACAGCAAGGTCACACACAACTGCCTCCAGCACTCAGAAAGCCTCTACACTTTGTTTCCTTCCATATGTTGAACAAACCTATTGCTGTCCTGACCCGTTTACTTCCTGGCCATGACTAGATCATTGATGGATTTCTTACGCTAACCACAGTTTAGAAAGGGTCCTATCATCTTTGGGATTTGGAGATCTGGATGTGCAGTGCTGCTGCAACAATGATATGGTGAGGGAAATACCAAATTCTGCTCCATGGGGCTGTGTCTCTGCAGGGCCCACTTACAGGGGAGGCTGCCAAGGCAGGAGCCCCAAGGGCTTCTCCTTGCTTGCTTCATGGAGGCAAGTGTTGAGTGTTTTTGTGGTGCACAGAGCAGGATCCTCCTGTTGTGGAAGGGACTGGAGATAAAAACCTCACTCTTCAGCAAGTAAATAACTAAGAGACAAGGATCACATTACAGCCTCCTGTCAGGATGTTCTTCTTGCCATTGTTTACAAACTGCAGGCATCTTTACTGCTATTTTTTTCCCGTGAGATGACACCTGGGAACCTAAAAGTGTCAGACTAGATGTCTGGAAAATTTGCAGACTGCTTCAGGACACTGATTTACATTCAATCCAGTGCTTTCTAAGAAATTGGTTCTTCTGAAAAGTGTAAAGTTAAAGCTACTTCAACAACAACAAAAAATGTCATTTTCACTAAACCAAAAGGAATGTCAGTGAAGCACCATGTCAGTCTGGAAACATTTGATGTATTGCAGGCTTCTGTGATGAGCTAACTACTCACTATTTCCTTCAGGCCACACAAAAATAGGATACTACAGAGGTAAAAAAAAAAAAAAAACTTAAGTGGATAGTATCATCATCATATCTTCTGGCTAAGTGTCAGATAGGCTTAGATTTTATTTGACTAACCTCTTTCACATATGATACAACATAAATTACATGGAGATATTAGGAAAAAAATTCTTTATTGTGAGGCTTGATGAGGCTCTGGCTGCCCAGGGAAGTTGTGGATGTCCCATTTCTGGAAGTGTTCAAGGACAGGTTGGATGGGAATTGGGGCAGCCTGGCACAGTGGAAGGTGTCCCTGACCAGGGTGGAATGAGATGATCCTGCTTTCCAGTACAGGCCATTCTTTGATTCTGTGATTCGAATAGGAAAATACTTTCCTCAGCTCTCTGAGCTCCGACGTCAGTATTAGAAAGAAACTATGGAAGGAGAGTGCCAGACTTCACCCATTGGTTTGTTTTGCCTTCTTGTACCCCTTGGGAGTGAGGTGCAGAGAAGGCAGCAGCTTTAAAAACTTTTCTATGCTGTACTATGAATGCATTAAGCCGTTTCTTCACAACTTTCTGATGCAACTCCAGGATGCATTCTGGGGAAATATTTCTTTTCAGAAGCCACACACATTTCAAAGCTTTTATAGGTGCATCACACTCTTCTGCACTTTTTTTTCAGACGTGGAAGAAAGGGAGAAGTCATTTATGGCTCTCCAGTCTGGGCCATCAGTGTTATGTTAGATGTGCCCTGGAGCCCTTTTAACCTGCAGAATTGTTTATAAGTTTCCCTGAGAAACCTTTTACTGGTAGAAGATAAAGACAAATGTACTGCTTCCAGTAGGATCTTTCCTTCCCCTTTAGCTGAAGGTAAGACCAGAGAAGGGTATCAATCATATATTTTTCTAAATATACACACATATAGACATTTGAACTGAAAACACTTGTTCTCAGAGAATTGAAATGTCTTCTCTTCTGTCTGAACCAGTAAAATAAAAATACCTCTTAATAATATATTTACCAGTCTTCAGTTTCAGCATTTCTAGCATATCAACTTGGAGATCAGGTGGACATAAGCACATACTGAAACACTTTGTCTATTCCACCACAGCTTTGGGAACTTCCTGTCCCTCATTTTTGGGGAAAATTAGGAGCATAAGGAATGCTGTTTCCCTCGGCTGTGGACCTACAGGACTAGCCAGCGCAGCTGTGCAGAAAGGTCCTCTCCAAGGACACAGATCACAGAATGGTTGGTGTTGGAAGCGGCCTCTGGGGATCATCCAGTCCAACCTCCCCTGTAAAGCAGACTCATCTCGAGCAGGTTGCACAGGATCATGTCCAGAAGGGGTTTTAGTATCTCCAGAAAAGGAGATTCCACAACTTCTCTGTTCCAATGCTTGGGACCCTCACAGTAAAGAAGCTTTTCCTGTGCTACCGTTTCTGTCCATTGCCCTTGTCCTGTCATCGGCACTACTGAAATGAATCTGCTCCATTCCCCTGCTGCTTCTTCTCCCATGACCCTCACCTCTTATCCCATCTGTACCCTGGGCTCTTATAAGATAAGATATTTGTGCAGTCTCAAAGCAGACAGCATCTCTGAATCATCCTCACAGACACAGAAAAAAGCTCCTTCTCCCTGATCCTCAGGGAGACTTTGCTAAGCTATGCTGGACCAGTCCAGTGGGTGGCCAGAGGGAGAAGTTTCCCCCTTGTTCCAGACAAAAGTCTCACAACCATTTAATATTCGCTTTGGTTCCCAAGGAGATGAAGACCAATCTGACTCTCCACCTTTCTTCAGGGGTTTCTCTCACATTCAGGTGTTGCCTGCTCCTTCCCTGGATCTTTAGCTCCACCACGAAGATTTCTTCCCTTGAGCACACATCTTCTTCTACCACTGCTGCCTTTTAAACAATAACTTTAAATCTGCTGCGTTTTTTTTTTTTCTTTCCACTAATGGGCCTGTGTTTGAATGCCTGTATAGATGCTTGGGATTTTTTATATGTATGTAAAGAAATGCCTTTTATTCTTTCTTTTTTCTTTTCTATTACAAAGTCTCTAATGTGCTGCGCTAAAGGTGGGTGGCTTTAAAAGAGGCTGATTTCATTAGGTTTTTATTGTGTTTAAAATGTGGTTCCATTTATTGTGCTAAACACTTGGCAGCCTTTGTCACATCATGTCTCATGAAGGCACTTGGAAACGAGCACACGCACAGAAAGCTGCATCAATTTCCTCCCCCCCATCCCTCCCCAAGCAATATAGGTTTGTTTCTTTAGCTGGCACTTAATCCTTCCAAACTTGGCCCCGGTCCTGTGTTGAATGCCTGTATAGATGCTTGGGATTTTTTATATGTATGTAAAGAAATTCCTTTTATTCTTTCTTTTTTCTTTTCTATTACAAAGTCTCTAATGTGCTGCGCTAAAGGTGGGTGGCTTTAAAAGAGGCTGATTTCATTAGGTTTTTATTGTGTTTAAAATGTGGTTCCATTTATTGTGCTAAACACTTGGCAGCCTTTGTCACATCATGTCTCATGAAGGCACTTGGAAACGAGCACACGCACAGAAAGCTGCATCAATTTCCTCCCCCCCATCCCTCCCCAAGCAATATAGGTTTGTTTCTTTAGCTGGCACTTAATCCTTCCAAACTTGGCCCCCTTTCTGAAATTAACTCATTGAATAATGGACATGCTCCATTAAAGTGATGAAGATAAAAACTCTGCCAGTGACTGACTTAGTAAGAAAACCATCTCATTCTCAGGCCAAAAGAACACACTTGAGCTGTGACAAAGGATCTGTGTAATTGAGAGCCAAGGCTCCCCTCCCATTTATTTCCACAAGTTGGTATTCTTTGACTGTCCACGTTTCTTTTTGTACTTTGCAAATGGGTCATGCATTTTTAGTGGAAAAATCTAAAATTAAAAATTAATTTAAAAAAAATAAGTATTGTGGAAATTTCCAGAAAGATTTTGCTTCATCTACCCAAAGACATGTATGTTTTTCACATATATTTGTTGTACTAAGATTTTAATTTACTGACAGTTGGTGCTTTGATTACAGATCCAGACAGGGAGTCAGGTTCACTTATGTTTGGTTCCCAGCTCTGTGACTGACTTAAAGTGTATTATGAAGCAAGACACTTATTCCTTGATTTTCATAAAAAAAACCAACAGAAACAACAAACCTACAGAAGTAGCACTTGTTCACGTCTCTTGAGAGCTGAAAGGAAAAATAACTAATACCTGTCAAGAAACATTATTATTCATATGCTTCTGTGATGAGGTGCAAGTATACAACAAAGTATCACATTCAGTCCACATTAAAAAAAATACATTTTATAATTTTTTTTTTTCTATGTGGAAACAGAAATAACATGAGAAGTACTGTGGTGTTGTCCCTCAGCTTTTTTGCTGGGATGCTGTCAATGTCTCAGACCTGACCCTTTAGAATTTTTCTTTGGACTGTGATGGAGATGAGAAATCCTCCTTTTATATTAATCCAAAAAAGGAAAGCTGGGCCCAATACCTGTGCAAGGTCCTTCTTCCAGAGAAGCTGTGTATTAGCGTAATGGCCCCTGACCTGTGTGTTGTAGTTTGTATGCTGCCCAGGAAATGTTCTGACTTTCCTCATGGACCTAGAAAATTAAAACCTCTTAAAACTAAGGAGACTGTGGCTGCAGTCCAGGCTGGCAGGGAGAGCAAAGATGCTGCTCACATTACTCACTCATTACTTCTGCCTATGAGCCATAAAGGCTGAGAGCTGCAAGGACAGAAAATCCAATAATGGAAGAAAAATAAGAGCCTGTGAATTAAAATGACCCCAAATACCAAAAGTCGGATAGAGTAGATATCTTGCTAGGCATCAACAGGCACAAGAGTGTCCTCTAGATTAATTTTATCTGTTTTTATACACTTTAAGGCCATAAAAGAGGATTATCTCATTGAGTCTGACCTCTGGCATAACGCAGGCAATAAAAAATGTATTCAGTTGCTGTTGCATGGAGCCCACTAATTTGTGTTTGACTAACAGAGTTATTTCAGTAGAGCAGCACTTTGTGGCCTTGAAGATTCAGTGCTGGTAGAGTCCACTTCTCTTCTGAGCAGACAGCAAACTGCTGCTTGGTCAATATTCAGGATGGGACAAGTGCTCCCTTGCAGCTGCTTCTCCAGGGAAAACCCCTGTGGTGTGAGTGCAGTGCCCACTATTGG
>NW_008239109.1:512010-514913 GCF_000691975.1 Corvus brachyrhynchos
ATCCTCACCCTCATGTGTCCCTGTGGCACCTCCTTCCACCTGCCAGCACAAACATTGCTCAACCACACGCCCATCAGGTTAAAGGAGATGATTAAAATTAAATCAGTTGAGTGCTTGGGTTTTTGTTGGCTGCTTTGCACAGCCTGGGTAGGGATAAATGATGGGAGATCTTTCAACAGCAGTGTTGGTTTATGCCAGTTCAGATTAGCACACGTGAACCTGCTGGTTTGTTATTAGGCCGTTCCTAGTGATTTCAGGTCTTTTTGCAGCTGAGTGGCGGAAAGAGACAGAACCTCAGGAAGCAATACCACGCAATGTTCTTAAATTAGTACATTGATGGAAACTGCCATCAAACACGGGATATTACTTATGACATTTGGCATACCAGTTAATCCAGAGATAAGATATCCTGTATATTTCCATGAAAAAAACAGAATTGTATTCTACAAGTGACAGAAATATAAATCAATTAAATTACATGTTTCTTCATGTAATTTAAAACTGAGTATCATCCATCATCTTCCCTCTCTCCTCACTTTTGGGTCTTATGCAGTAACATGTTCTTGGATGTGTAGCAGTCACTCTTACCTGTTATTACTAGTCCATGCCATGAGCATGGCCTAGAAAAACACCCAGCTTTCTACATCATCAAATCCTCCCAAATAAACCCAGTTCCTAGCCTACTCACTGCTGATAGCAGAGCTGTTGCCTCCATTTCTCTGACAGACAGAGCCCAAGGCACAACAACACAAGCGTCAAACGCAGTGTTCGTGTAGAATTAAAAAACTCAGGAAAGGAAAGATGAAGTTCAGGTAAACTCCGTGCTATTTCAGCATCCAGGAGATGGAGAAAATCAAAATGATAGCCCATAGCAGCATAATAAAAGAAAAAAGTGTGCCTCATCATTTATTGCCCTTTCAATATTATTTTTAATTATGTACACATATTTTCTGTGACTGTAACCAGAGCACTCTGTGGCATGCTACTGGCCCACCTCACACACTAATTGACCAGAAGTATGACTCCTCTCACAGCTGTATTTAGTCATACTAAAGTGAAAGATTTAAACAGCTTTAAAATAGGCATCTCAGTTCCTTCCTCCATTAATATAGAGAGATACCTGGTCCTTTCCCCCAGGCCTTACCTCCCTCAGATAACTGCAACTCCTTCTGCCCCTCACTGCACCCCAGGGGATTATCTAAAGCTATTTGTTATAGAAGATAGTTATTTACATATCTCAGTTTAGTCACCTAACGGCTTAGATGACTGGTCAGGTTAAACTAATCACATTCGATGAGACTAATTGTAAGCTTAGCTGCATGTAAAAAGCCTCACGTGCATTTCATCAATACTGTCAGCATCAGCCTACCACAGCAGAATTTTTTTGTCTTCCCTTTTTTTTCTTTTTTGAGCATAGAGGTCATTAAAATTTCACTCATTATGAGTTTTCAATTACACGTTTCATCAAGTTTCCATGGTAGAAGAAAATTGGAATTCTTAGCAAATAAATAACCATGGGGTTTGACCAGCAGTGCAGGACAAAAGTTCTTAGAAATATAAAACTTGTTTTAGTCATTTGTTTGTATTTTTATATTTTTATTTTATGTATGTTTAGTATCAGCTTTACCAAAATATAAGAATCGTTTTATTATTACTATTGATTTTCTTTACTTTTGTGGATGGATTTACAGGATAGAGATTAAGCATCAGGGGTAGAGCCCTACCAGAAGACAGAATGATGTTTTTCAGCTTTAAGACAAGAATCCTAATTATAGGATACAATTTAAAATCCTGTAGCATTTTTTTTTATAGGAAAAGGTATTAACCTGATGATCCTGCCAATCCCCAAATGAAGTGCCTAATTTACTTTGTTCAAGAAATAGTGCCTTCATAATTAAACATGTTATTAATTCTTCATGCCCCTTTTTTCTGCCTTGAAAGTTGATTTGAAAGGATTTCTGTTTTGGTGTTTAATTGGCAATTTTGGTTTATAGATCATAAGAACTTTGGGAATGTAGAATGAATACAATGTTTTCTTAGGTTTTCTTAGTTATTATTGAGTAAGGTCTGGTGAAGAATTGTGCCATGTCAACCCTCTGAAAACAGTCTGGAAGAGGAATGTATTGGCCATCAGTAATTACAGGTAAGGGTTGATGCTTCAGCATGGTAGAGAGGATCCAAATTGTGCATGTGTCGTGCCACGTTCACCCACCACTCTTTGCTAATGCAAGCTGGCAGGAGTCACCCTCAAAGAGAGTGTTCCTCCCTGTCAGTGGATTCCCAGCTCCCTCCAGAGCCCCGGTGTTCCCTTTCTGCTGGGTTGTGAGTGCTCAGTGCTCCTTTCATGGTGCTGGACGTGATGGGCTGTGACACCTCTCGTCTCATTAAAGAGCAGTCTCAAACAATACCAGGAGACATAACTTAGAGCCTGCCAGCTGGAAGAGAAATTGGATTGCTCTGATGGGAAGGTCTGTTTTATTCAGCCCAGCATAACTTCAATTCTTTCAAGTGTGAGCTACCTTACGGCTCATGATGGAGGCTAAAAAATTTAATACTTTCATAGTTAGGTGTTATCCCTTTCATTCTAGTACAACCATATGATTTTACATGATGCAACTTCTTGTCTACTGGAACATGAAATAAAACTGTGAAGAGAAGCTCTTTTGACCACTCCAAAACGAAATGCACTGTTCATTTGTCATATAGAATCACAGAAAAATTGAGTTTGGGTAAGTCCTCTAAGATCGTCAGATCCAACCATTCCCCCAGCATTGCCAAACCCACCACTAACTCATGTACCCAAGCGACACATCTGCACATTTTTTCAATCCCTTCAGGGATGGGGACTACACTACTGCCCTGGGCAGGTACTTCCAATGCTTGACAACCCTTTCCATGAAGAA
>NW_008239109.1:515091-526409 GCF_000691975.1 Corvus brachyrhynchos
CACTGGAGGTGCCTCCGCAGTGCCAGCACGGGGGACGGGCCCTGCCCGGGGGCTTTGGCCACACCCTGGCTGGGATAGCCCAAGGGCCATTGGCCTCTTGCCCACTGGACACCCCTGGGCTCATGTCCAGCTGCTGGCACCAGCACTCCCAGAGCCTTTCCTGACACTTTCCAGCCCCTCTGCCCCAGCCTGGAGTCGCAGGGGCTGGTGTGACCCAAGGGCAGAAAGCAGCACTTGGCTTGTTGAACCTCATGCAATTGGCCTTAGACCATATGCCATGGACCATTCCCATCCCTGCTCTTCCTGATTCAGTGGTAAAGAGGTCAAGCTGTTTACCACCTAATCTGGCAGCCTGACATGCACCACCAAAGGTGTCTACTGCCCTGACTTTGTGTATTTCCTCTTCCCTTTCATGCTTCAGCTGTTCTTCATAGCACATTAGAGGATTGCTGTCTTTATTAGTCACCAATAACACATTAATACATTCCTTCTCCTATTACCTCGGACACTAATTTGGTGGAATTGGATACTGACAGTACATTGATGTTGTTAAGGTTAATGACCCAGAGATTTACAAGAGAAGTCACATTAGAAGTCAAATTGATTGTAATAATTGTTTCAGTGAACAGCGTCAACATTAAGTACAGTGTGTTGTGCTGTGCCATTCAGGGAGGCCCTGTGGCTGTTACAATCACTACAGCACCGTCGACATCCCGTCCTTACAAGACAATTCACACTGAAATACATTTAGGTAAATGCAGCTCTAATAAACGGATGCCTAAGATGTTCTAAGAAATGAGACACTATGTTTCTAGTCTCTGCACATTATTTTGCCTCCAAGCATATTTTGTACTTCCATTAGATTCTGAGGAAATTGTTGCTTTTCTCAGGCAGGGTTGAGCAGAAAGCAAAATTTGGTGGTTATTGCCTCCTTTTGGCCTGAATTGTGAGGCAGTGCAGAGTACTGTTCAGTCCTAAATTTTTCTCAGACAAGTGACTGCTTGGCAGTTCAGATGCTCTGCAATTAAGCTGCTTTAAATATTTAAGCTTCAATATAGTGTGTGAAATAATTTTCCTGTTAACATTGCTCTCATATTGACAGTGGCATGCAGAAATTGCAGATGAGATGCTGTGAGAATCTCACAGAAATGTCACCCTTGACCAAAAGGATGTGTGATTGCCTCTGTGCAACTATTAAAACAAACAACTCATTATTTTTCACATTGTAGATCTCGTTCCTTCCCTTGCCTGTTACTCTGTGCATTGCTGCTCCTCCTTTCTCTTGCATTTTTCCTTTCTCACTCAGGATATTGATCCTGCAACTGCAGAAGTCGCTGCTGAGTGCTGAGTGGCACCATGAATGGTGAGATGAAAGGTGCTTGTCATGCTGGAGTCCTGTACAGTCATCCACACACCCACAGGGTTTGACTCACCCGTTCCTGCTCTCGTCGTGTCTCTCTGACTGCAGGGCAATCACGACATCGCTGATGGTGGTAAGTTATGACTAAAGCTGAATGTCAGGTGATGAACCTCTCGTGCTTCTGACTAAAGTTTCCTTCACACGTCTCAGTTTGTTTCTCAGTCTTATTTGCAATATCTCAAGACCTCAATCAAACCATATATTTTTCCAAGAAAATTCCAATTTTAGCAACAGCAGCAAACATTCCACGGAAAGAGGAAAGCTCTCAGTAAAAACCATGTGTCTGCTTTGGCTCTGATAATATACACTAAACGTATTCATCCTCCCTTTTTTCTTTCTCCCATTATCAGCTTCTCTTCTTCCTCAACTAGTTTACATGCAGTAATTATGAAATGATCTTTAAGGTCTCTTCCAACCCAAACCGTTCTATAATTCTATGGTTTTATGTCTACAACATTGATATATCACATAGTCACCTCTGATACCTCTTACAACCAGTGGGAAAAAACTAAAACATCTTGGCATGATTAGTCTCAGCCTAGAGTGGACGAAGTGCAGCCTAAAATGAAGCCATAAGTTCAGTTCACAGCCTCTAAGCACATCTAAACCTCTAAGCAGTGTGAAACCTACAGGTTATTGTGACCATAATTATTGTGGTCATGGACAGAAGGGTACTCATGGGACCAAGAAAGCCAATGGCCCCTGGGCTGTCCCACCACTAGAGTGTCCAGCAGGACCAGGGCAGGGCCCGTCCCCTGTGCCGGCACTGCTGAGGCACCTCCAGTGCTGGGGACAGCTCTGGGCCCCTCAGGACAAGAGAGACATGGAGGGGCGGGAGCGTGTCCAGGGAAGGGAACGGAGCTGGGAAGGGGCTGGAGCCCCAGGAGCGGCTGAGGGAGCTGGGAAAGGGGCTCAGGCTGGAGAAAAGGAGGCTCAGGGGGGACCTTGTGGCTCTGCACAAGTCCCTGACAGGAGGGGGCAGCCGGGGGGGTCGGGCTCTGCTCGCAGGGAACAGGGACAGGATGAGAAGAAACAGCCTCAAGTTGCACAAGGGGAGGTTTAAATTGGGTATTAAGGAAAATTTCTTCATCGAAAAGGTTGTCAAGCGCTTGCACAGGCTGCCCAGGGAAGTGGTGTAGTCCCCATCCCTGAAGGGATT
Organism: Corvus brachyrhynchos; assembly: GCF_000691975.1. NCBI lineage: Eukaryota > Metazoa > Chordata > Aves > Passeriformes > Corvidae > Corvus > Corvus brachyrhynchos. The sequence continues at coordinate 517,671 of NW_008239109.1, forward strand.
GAAAAGATGTGCAGATGTGGCACTTGAGGATGTGTGTTAGTGGTGAACAAGTTGGTTTCTGGGTGGATGGACTTGATGATCTCAAAGGTCTTTTGAAACCTTAATGGTTTTATGATTCTATAAAGGTGATTGGGCTGAAAATAATCTGCTTTTGTGCGTACAGATTCCTAGACTAATGAGGTTGTATCATGCCTTCTGTCTGTGCCACACCTACTAAAAATGTGGTTTTCCTGTACTCCTGCCCTAAAGCCTGCACAGTTTCTCTCATGCTGTGGCAGATTGTGTTTGTTGTGTGATGGGGAAGGTCCACAGTACCATCTTCCATCAAGCAGCTGTGTTGTAGCCATCAACACTTGAAGAACTGGCCCGTGGGTTTGGTACATCTGGAAGTGCCACCACATGTAAGAAGCAAACCCAAAAGTCGTCGCATTTTGGATCTTACCACTGTTTACATAACACATCAGTAACACGCCAAACACTGTCTTTTGCTCTGTGCAGCATGTTGTACAGCTTGCTCTCTGCACCATAGGCTTGTTTTGTGGCTGATGTGTAAGCTGGAATATTACTTTTGAAATGTATTTCAGTGGCATCATGTATTCTGCAACAGGCCTGTCAAAACACAGTGTCAAGCTCTCATATGTCACATAAAAACTGTTTGATGTTCTCCTCACTTGAACTCCTACTTTGCATTATAATTAGGAGAGATCTTGACTGAGTGAACTTGTTAGCTTTTTACATGCACAAGCCTAAGGACACTTTAATTAAAGTCAGAGGGAAACTTGAAAGCACAGGCAGCAAGAAAAAGATATAATAAGACTAAAAATAACCTATTCAAAACTGCTGTAGAGAAGGCAAGGGACAGGACATGTCACAAGCAGGGAACATTATGAACTGGGGGAGTCGAACCATTCCTTCCCCTGCAGTAGGGCATAATAATTATAAATATAAATCATGCTGCACTTGTCATATGACAGCACTGGAAAAGCAGAATGACAACATTACTGGCCAGTAAAACTGTTTGAGAAAGAGAAAAGGGGTTTTGGCAGTTGCTTTGGTTTTGGTTTGGGTTTTGTTTTGTTTTGTTTTTGTTTTTTTTTGCAAAACCAAAATTATTAGTGTTAATACTTTTAGAGAGGAAGGGAGTTTCCTAAAACAGTGTTGGGGGAAAAAAACCCACAATTATCATTTTTCATTTGGTGGTAATAATCTTCCAAAGATTACCTGTACAGAGAGAAGGAAACATCAGAACTGCCCTGAAGGAATATTTCAATTTTCAATTTTTCTAATTTCAGTTTTCTTGTGGAAAATCAGTTTTACAGTAAATCTAGAAATTTTCACATAGGAAATATTTTGTTCCCTTTAATAGGTAAAGGATTAGATAATGATGCTATGTCTTTTTTCTGTTTTTTTGCTTTGATTTTTTTTTCAATCCAGAGCTAACATTTCACCTTTTCCTGAATTTTGAGCTGTCTTAATTATTTTGTTCCTGCCTAGGTACTCCTCTCTCCTTCAGCATCCATATCTCACAATTTCTTTCTAAATAAACCAATTAGACAGCATGAATGCAAATTTTATTTTCCAAAGCCCCAGATACAGACACCTCACACATTTCCTTTACTCTCCTTTATCTCTTGCACTGTGCCTATGACTCACACACCAGTGGATCAGAAAGGTATCTTGTTGCAAGGCTTAAATGCTCCTCCTTGTACAAATCCCACTTGCATGAAAAGTCCAAGATTCCAATAATTCTCAGTATAACTGATTATTTAAGATGGGATTCATATGACAGATTTTCACTTTTTCAGAACAGTGTAGCAAATCTTTAGCCCTGTCTTTATTCAAAACAGCATTGATGCTATCATTCCCTGACTTCTAACCTCTTTCAGAGTGCAGTATTGAATTTGACAGTCCTGTTTCCTCTCTGTGCTTGCTCACCTCCTAGTATTTTTTCTTTCTCATCTCCTTTTACAGCTCACTGTTGTGCACCCTTTTTGCAGATTTAAGCAGTCACAGGCTGAGGTTTTTGTTCTCATCTTCTGTGCCCTGACTTTTGTGGGACTGGTCTTGGGTCCATGGATTCAGGATCCACTTCCATTTTTCATATTCTAAAGCTCTCCTTCAGGGTGTGTTTTAGTTCTTATTCTCTTTACCTTCTTTTGTCTGGGGGAAATAAGTGGGATATCATTTCACTAACAAGCAGCGCTGGAGGGTCCAAGAAGCAAATGCACATTTGAGTGAGTGCTGCAAGGCTGTACCCAGTGTCGAGGAATGGGTCTCCTCAAAATCTTTGACAATGACTTTTATGACTTTTAGCTCCCTAGCTTTACCAGAGAAACACTGCCATACCTCTGTTGATCTCCCACAACAGGTCGGTTCCTGCTTGTTTTCACAGGAAAACAGGCAGTCAGAGCCCTGTCTGGGAGTCGTTTTGAGTCACCCACCACTGTCTCTGGCTTATGTATGTATGTAAATCCACCTACATCCATGCATAACCCACAGAGGCAGCGTGACAGAAGCTGTGGCAGGTCACAATCACAACCCCGTCTGTTCACAACAGCGACTCGCTGAATACATTTGAAGTTTAATACAAACAAAATTAAGACAAGATTGCAACTGGCTGAGGTATAAGAGATTGAACACTTCATCTGCTCCAACAGCTTCCCAGACATCCCCAAGAAGAGAATTTTTATAGCAAATACTTCTCAGAAATATTTTTAGTTTATTATTAGTTTTAGGATTTTAAAAGTGTGCATCTTCTAAACTCATTCAGTGTCTTTGAATCTTTGTTATGTCAACATAAATAATAATAAATATGTTCCGTAAAAGAGTTACTTGATTCACCTAAATGATGTCTCAAAATACGTCAGGGGAATCATTTGAAAAGAAAACACTTCCCTGGAAGTGTTCAAGGCCAGGTTGGATGAGATCCTGAGCAACCTGGTCTACTGGAAGGTGTCCCTGCTTGTGGCAGGGGGGTCGAACTGGATGAGCTTTAAGGTCCCTCCCAACCCAAACCATTCTGCGATTCTACGACATGGCTAAAAGCCATTTTCAGTGTGAATTCAATGCATACTACTCAGTCTGCAGTGTCATGTAATGAAATGAGATGTATAAAGTTGCTTCCTCATCTAGACAACTTTACACATTGGAAATATGAAAATAAACTAGCATATGAGATTCTCAACTGGGGGAAACTAAAGTAAACATGAAAAGATATGGAAATCCTCTGCCAAGTTGGCTTGCATGTGAAAGATATTATTATTATCTACCAAGAAATACATCCAGCTGTCAATGCACTCTTCTGTTAGAGCTGACAGTCACACAGGAGAAAGCCAAGTTAGCTCTCAGAAGCTCTGGAAGCTCTGTGATATGTGACTAAAGGATACATAGTACCACTGCAGATGGAGGCAGTTAAATTATAACACCCTGATCACGGAAAGAAGAGGCTATCTTGGGAGTGCAAAACAGGGCAAAAAACAACCCTACAAAACTAATATCCTGGCTAAATATGGCCAAGGACATCAGGAATCTGTTCAGCATGAGAGGTACTTGAGCAAAAGCAGAGGAGGCAAAGAAAAGAGGTACTTTAAGTGCAAACCCTTGCAGAAGATAAACAGAAGGAAGACTGGGAAGAGACAATTTCATTCCAAGCTGTTCAAAGTATACTCATACTTGGACATCTGGGAAAGAGATGATCTGCTCCACATAACTGCTGGAATAAGGAAAGCCATGTAGTACTTCAGAAATCAAAGCATCCCAAGCCATTTAATTTCAGACTGCAATCCTAATTTTCTGGCAGGGAGATTTGTTAATTACAGGAGTGGCAATTTGGTCACACCACATCTCCACACTTAAGCCATAAGCTTGACAGAACAAATTTCTAAATTGCTCATAAATGAGCTCGAGCAAGTCTTTGACAGAAGCCTGGTCCAAGTCTCCATGTTGAATTGCAGAGACTTGTGATGCCTATAGCTGGAAATTTTGTTAAGATTGACTTAGTTCCCCTAGGACAAGCCACATATTGTGAAGCAAGTCAAAGTGTTTGAGCTGATACAAACTCAACCTTCTCACCATGGGCAGAAAGATTATTTCATTCAAACTTCCAATTACTTTGTTTGCACCAAACCCAAGACAAAACAATGGGGAGTACAAATAAATGAAGTTCACTCTCCCACGAGACAAGATGAGCAGGACATTAAAAGAGAATAATTTTGTCCTACTTTAAACTTCCCGAAATATCTTCAATTAGAACCCATCCAGGAGGTATCTTGCTGTCACGGGAGAGATTCACTTAATCCCACTGCAGGGTACAGTGGATGAGTCTTTGATACTGGGGAAGTTAAAAAACAACCCTCCAAGGCCAAGATGGATGGTGATTTGAGCAACCTGGCCTAGTGGAAGGTGTCCTTGCCCATGGCAAGGGCTTGGAACAAGAATATCTTTAAGATCCTGCTAAACCATGACAGATCCCTTCCAACCCAAACCATTCTATGAATTTTATGAATTTTCAGAGAGCTGTGTCTTAGATCTGAAGAGAACATAACTCTGTACAGCTTGGGAAGTTCATAGTTCTATAATGGGAGCCACAGGGAGTGTCCCCCGAGTTAGTTAAACTTTGCTCCTCCTACACAGCTACTTTCTGATGTTTGCAAATATATAACTGCCTGCTAGTATGCAGAATATAAAATAAACATAAAATAAAATTCTGCCATTGCTGTGAGGGTAATATTTTAGATCTGAGCTGCAGATGTTATTTTGTCTACTATTAATAAGCTCACTATGGATTTTATCTGGTTCAGAGGCAGTGTTCAATGCAGTCATTCCTAATGTTATATAAAAGGTTAAAATTCTCAAATAACTCTATGGTAGAGTTAACTCTTATCCTCAGATTATAAAAACTATTGTTGAGGTCATGTTTTATTTTTTAAATCTTCTTCAAAAATGCATTTTTGTGTTCATCGGTTTAATACTGCCTGGTTTTCTGTTGAAAATCTATAACCATGGAACAGAAAGCTGGAAGTCTTCTAAAGAAGCCCTTGGCTTCTTTTAGCACTGACTTCATTCTATTCTTTCATTCTCTTGGTAACATAAAATTTACTCCAGGATCCCATTGCAAATGTTTTTGCATCAAACAAGTCGTCATCAACCACAAATCTCCAAAGGGTCTCAGGAGAGAAATAAATGAATAAATAAACAAAAGGCACTCCGGCAGCTAAAAGACGATGAGGAAGGGATCAGGCAAGGTAGGTCAGAGCATTTGCTCTGGTTTGTTCTCCCTACAGGGGTGTCTGACAGTGGAGGGGGAAGACAACCTGACACAGATGGATGAGGCAATCTGACGTGGCATGGGAAATGATGTCTGGGTGCTAGAGAGGCAGAAATGCTGGGAAATCTGTTCCTCAGGAAAAGCCTGAAGTATTCTGATTTTCTTAGCATGGTACAACTCTTCTCCTTCACTGCCCTTATTTTCCTGCTTGTGTACTTGTGAGAAACAGATGGATTGAGCATATTATTACCCTTTCTGCCTCAAGCATTGAAATTTGGATCTTTCTGCAAAGCAAGAGGTCTTGGAGGTAAAACTATTTCCTCTGTATAATTAATTTTTATTGATATTCCTTTCTCTGGAATTCTTGCATCTAATTTTTTTATGTTATTCTCTTCAATGAAAAGAAGAGCTTACCAATAATATCATCATATATCATCTAATGCTTCCTTGTATGTGTGTGTAAAGGGAGAGAAAGGGAAGTCCTGAAGGCCAGCATGTCCATGCCTGGAGAACATGAGCACTGACCCAGAACAACTACTGAAAACCCTCAACACTTCACTATTGCAATATCAGTTCAGGTTTTATTTTGCATGTGGGTCAGCAACCCTCAGGATATTCCTTCCCTGCTTTGAGAGGTGATGACAACACCAGAGTTAGGCACTCACCCTTGGATGTGCCGGGTAAAAGAAAGGAGGAGCAGACTCATGCTCTTCTCCCCAGCCTGAGAGGTCAAAGAAACATCAATCCAATATTCCATGCCTTACAGGGTTACCCTACGGAGACCACCCTTGTGAGCTGCTGCTGCTGTGGGATCCTCTGTCTCGTCTTAATCAGCAATTAAAAGCATTAAGGTAACTTTCACTACATTTTGTTGTGTGAGAACTAAAAGTGAACACGACAATAATAACCACAGTGCAGCTGACCCACAGAAAATTGTTAACCTGTGGTATGTTCCTTAAACATCTGGTTCACACAATTTCACCGAGAGATACGTTTCTTGGCTTTACCATAGCTTTCCCATGTTACTTTAAAAGCTTGACCCCAGTTTCTAGATGACTTTCTCTTTAAAATGACTGAATGATTCTCCAGCACAATTTTCTTTCTGCCTCAAGGCGTTTGTATCCAGAACACAAAGGTTTTGGTTGCAACAGATTTTCAAATTATGATAAAGAACATAATAAATGCATTAAGTCCATAAAGCATTTTTTTCTTTCCCATTCAAGATGTACTGTGGTCATCAAATACAGCAAGAACACTAATTAGACTGACTGGTATGATTTCTTGTGTCTATCAGAGCAAGGCAGAGATCATCTGAGCCTTTTCTCTTGGAAGTTTATGAGACAAAAAAAATCTTACTGTTTTTAGACAGAAGTTGTATAGAAACAGTTTATAAGTGAGTTTGTTGGGTTCCCACACATACGTAAAGAGAAAGCAAGACACAGAAATATTAATCATTTTGTCAGGAAATCCATAATTCTATAGCTATACTTAAAGTGAGAGCAAGTTCAGCAAGTCACAGGCTTTTATCAAAGTCAAAAAAGCTTGAGAAATGGGATCTCAGTATCAGGGCTCTGCAACAACAGAAATGGAACTAGAGAGTGATTACCCTTCCCCTTCCTCCCCCTTCTTCCATGGAAATGAAATCTTCAAGACGAAAGGATTAAACTACAGACTACTCGTACAGAAATGGAAACTTCTTCCTGATGATGATTTGCATATTTTCCACATACACTTTATCACGTCTGGAGCTTTTGGCACCCATGTTCAAGGCTTTGATGTGGGTCAGCAGCTGTCAGGGGCCAAAAGAGAACAGCACTGTAGACACTTTGACTCCTTGCAAGTGCACCAGACCAACATAAATGGCGATAATCACATTAGAGCATGGTCACATTGAAACGGTCACACTTAAGTAAGTGCAGGGAAGTTACTGAGACTAAAATGTCATCAACTACTTTTATAGTCCAGATTTCTACCTTTCAGCCTTATCCTGCTATGGGAGAGGGCCTAATTTTCATGATTGATATTTGCCACAATGCCTCTTAGTTTTACCTAAATGATCGATTTGATTTAAACCAACAGGATGACTTTCAAAGTTTGAGGCTAAGTATGTCAAAAAGTTCGGAAAAAAAAATCTTTTCAGGCTATGGTTGCAGATATAAGACTCATTTTTGAATCCGCAGCAGGTGAAGTCAGTTCTGAAATGCTTCTAAGTCATTCCTCTTCAATATTAGCATTCTATGGAGAAGATTTATTCCTTTCAACTCTCCATATTAAATATGATTATGTTGTTGTTTAGATTACAAACCAATGCCCAAGGGTATCTTTTTCCCTTCCTTTCTCTAATATGTTTGAAAAACAATTACATGGACAAAGAAGACAGGCCTAAAGTTACAGCAAGGTCATAAAACTGGAAAACACCACAAATTAAATAATTCTTCTTCACCTTAACTCATCCCATACTTGGGTTCACTTAGAGTGCATGCCATCCTGAAGGTACTGGAGGAGAATGTGTTTGTTATCCATCAGACTTGAGGGAGAAGGCAGCAAGATAATGTACACCAGAGGGGGAAAAAGTCATTCAAGAGAAAACCTTTCATGAAAAAAAAACCAGCTTTGTTTTGTACAAAGCAAAAATACTTCAGGTAAATTAATCTTCAGTAATGTGTCATGCACAGAGGTGGTGAGAAACTGCATGAATGCTGTTTTCTTCATTGTATTCATTCCAGTGAGGGATTAAAACTCAAAACCTCCAATACATCTGCAAATTGGAGTGAAAAATACATCAGTACACCTCAAAAGAAGAATTTTGTTTTAACAGCTTTAAAATTTGACTTTCTCCTATTTTTTTTTTAAAGTGCAAATGTATTCAAATTTCAAAGTAAAATTCCAAATATTTCCTTTTCTGTAAGTGTCCAAAAATTGTATTGCAGTGGTTTGGTCCAAAATACTGATTACTATTTACCTTCTGTGAGATAAGAATTAGGAGAAAAGCAAAGCAGACACAAAACTTGAAAGAATATAAAGAAGTTTATTAACAGACCTAAAAGAAGAAAAAAAAATCGTACCGCACCTTCAGAACACTTCTCCTCCCTCCCCCCCACCTTTCTCCCTTCTCCCACTCACAGTGTAAAAAGACAACCCTTGAGATGTTCAGTCTGTTTATCACTTCCATGATAACCTTGTTCAGTCCATCTAGGAAGAGGAGTCTCTCTTGACCATGCTACGAACACATTATCACAACGAGACAGCCGCCCGGGTTGGTTCTCTGCTCGCATGTGAGTCCCTTCCCCCGACTTGCAGCTTTTCCCACAACTGCTTTCGAGGGTCCACTCTTGAATTACTGGGGTATAAATTTAAGGTAGAGCCATTCAGAAAGAAAAGTTCTCTTCACCCATCTTTGGGAGCATTTCATCTTTAAGAAGAGAGGCCCTTCTCCTTCCCTGGGAGCAAAGGGTCCTCCTCATCTTCATCTC
>NW_008239109.1:526572-533083 GCF_000691975.1 Corvus brachyrhynchos
TTGCTCTCAAGTACAAGTTGAATGCTCCACCCCCCATGCCTTCATGAAATTACAATGTGATACTCTGATATACCATAGCTTTACAACAGAATTTCAGCTTTAAGCATCTTCTCTTTCCTCTCCCTCCTTTCAGCTCTTCACAGCACTAAAAGGGTTCATCTCACCTAGGCCTTGCAGCTGGAATTTCGCTTATCGCAGTGGAGGGGGGAGAGCCAAGCTGCTCCGGCTGCCCACAGCAAGGCAGTGGGGGGTGTTCCACGGATGGAACAGGGAGGCCATCGGCTCCAGGATGGCCGTGGCCCAGCCTGGCCTGGCCCAGCAGGGGCCCGCAGCATCCTGCGGTCCCAGCTCCGGAAAGGAGAGAGGGCTCTTCCCGGGCTTTGTCTATTCTTACGTGTGGATCTCAGAGGCGGTCACAGAGCTAAATGTGGGACTGGAGTTTGGGCCGGGGCTGGTGTTGAGGCTGGAGTTAGGGCTTTTTGGCACTGAGGTTGGGGTTTGGGTTAGATTTGGAATTGGGGCTGGGTTTGGAGTTAGGGCTGAACGTGGGATTTGAGATAAGGCTGGAGGCTGGGGCAGGGGCTGGAATTGCAGCCGGGATTGCAGCTCGGGCTAAACGTGGGATTTGGTTTGGGGCTGAGGGTTTAGGAAGGGGCTGGGATTGGGGCTGGGGTTGGAGTTAGGGAAAGTAAAAAATGTCAAAATGGAGGATTGTTGTTGTTCTCCAGACCTTCTTCTTCATCTACTCCATATTCTGCAGTAGAAGTAGTCTGGGATGATTGGATAAAGAATTCCGCAGTTTCTGTCTGCGTGACCAGCCAATTTATTAGGCATTGGTAGAAAAGTGAAAATATCTTTTGTTTTAAGCTTTCATTGGGTGATTTACCTTTAAAAAGACTGTGTAATCTTGATAATATAGCTTTTCTTGCATTCTCTACTTCATGCTATGTCTGGGTCACGTCAGTGGCTTTTTTTTTCCCTGTCAACAATCATAAAAACACCAGAGAGAAGGCTAAAAGTCCCGTTTGTCTCTGACTCCTGCCAAAGACTCTAAAAAGCCTCCCCCATCAGGGGAGACACAATTAAGGCACTGGACTGCATCAGTGCATCACTTTTTTTCTTGGGTTTTACCTTCCTCTCTCCATCTCATTTTTATTACAACTATTAGCAGTAGTATTAGTATTACCATATTACCATCATTATTATTATATTTTACTTTGTTTCAATTATTATACTGTTCTGATCTCAACCCATGAGTTTAATTTTCTTTTCTTTCCTGATTCTCCTTCCCATCACAATGAGGGTGGGGGGGAAGGGAAGTGAGCGAGCAGCTGTGTGTGGTATTTAGTTGCCAGTTGGGGTTAAGCCACAACACATACACAGAGGACAGAGAGTGAGATTAAGCGGGGCGATAGTTAAGAAAACATAGAAAATATAAGAAAATAGGACAGACTGCAGTGATCAGGCACAGGGCTCAGCCAGACAGCCATACAGACTGGCCCATTTTTACCTGTGACTGTCCTGTTTTGTGTTTTATCTCCCTTTCTGTCTATCCCCCTTCTTTGTCTCTCCCTGCTTCTCCTTCCCCTCCCAAGTCCCTTCATCATTTTGCATAATTCTATCAGTTCTCACATCCCTCCATGTTTGGTGTCTGGGATTGCCCTTGGTTTAACATCTTATCAGTTGCAAAGTCCATGCTGATCTTCCTGAAGGTGATGGCTGTAGTTTCTTGATAGTCCATTAATTAGTGTGACTGGAGAGGTTTGTTTCTTGTCATTGTCTCCATGTTTTTTCTGTCAGGTCTGTGTCTCTGTATACTTTGTTTTTGGTTTCCCCATTTTTACCATAGATTTCCAATTGACAAGGTTCCTGACCAGATAACCTTGCTGGAATAAACATTCTCACACCCTCATCAGTTAGTGTGACTGATCAGATGTGGTTCTTTTGCCTGCCTCCCTTATAATTTGTCAGGTTTTTGTCCCTGTATATTCTTGTATAAGGCTTCTTCCTTTTCTTATTACCTTGGGTGTTTTGATTATGGCTGGCTGCTAGGTGCTCACCAAATATTCTCACTCCCCCTTCTCAGCAAGACAGGGGTAGAAAATATGGTGAAAAAGCTTGTGGGTTGAGAAAAGAGCAGGGAGATCGCTCACCAGTTACCATCACGGGCAAAACAGACTCTGCTCATGTTGGAATTGTAAAAAGAAGAGAGGCCCAGGCTCCGGCGGGGGGAGAAAATTGCAGTCCAAAACCAATATGGTTGATAAGAGCAAAACTCTGTTTATTAGCAATCCAGAGGAACTTATATAGTATACCAGCTTGTTAACTCTTAAGTGGCTTAAAACTTATCAAAGCGCATTTCTACTTCTACATAATTGGACTTACATTGGCAAGCTTCTACAGTTATGCTATGATTAAAAGAATTCAGAGTTCACCTCCCTTCTCTGGGTCTTATCTGAACAGCTGCAAATCTTCAAACTCCCTCTTTGTTCCCAGCCCTGTTTTTTCTTCACACAAGAATTTTCTCATGGAGAGTTTTTCTCACACACAGGCCTTTTGCTTACAGGCCTATTGCTACAGTTCTTTTATTGATCCCATAATTCTATCAATGATCCATGCCCCTGATCCTTTAATAATTGCAACACTTCTGGAAGGTGTTTTTGACTTGTGGTGCTTGAAGCTGACTGGAAGGTTACTGCTGTGTCTCGTTAATTGGTGGTTCTTGTTTGTCTTTCAGACAAATGCACTTCATTGTACAAAGCCATTTGGATAGAAACAGGATGATTTAAAATTATTTCAAGACAAGTTTTCCAAGATAAGACGTTTCATATACAAAACATCTAGGTTTTGTATAGGAAAGTTTATCAAACTTTCGCATGAACATTGCATTTTTTTGATGTCAACAAGCATTACAGAATGAAGTAATTTTATAATGCTAAATTGTGAATGTTCAAAATACAGCTAAAATATGCATGTAGTAAGGATTATGAAATGTATGATCTTGTGAGGGTGGAGCGCAGCTCTCTGTATATAGTACTGGATTTTGTAGGCTCAGAATTCCCAATGACATTTAGTTGCCTAAGTCTTTTAAAAGCCCCAGCCATAAGCATCACATTTTTTTCACTCCTGATTTTTTAGTAGAAAATCAATGGCTACTTAATTTGATGATATTATATGTCTAACACTAGTAACATTTACACCTAACTCATTAAGCATTTGCAAAGTCATATTAAACTTATCCCTCTCCCAGCAAGCAAGTTCATGTCAAATAGCGTAAGCCCTGGCAGTTAAAGTACCAGGTGAAAACAAAAATGCTAACTAAATTAACTGCCTTCACTTGATCTAAATGGGCAGACAGCTGATTGAAAATGCCTGCTAATGCTCTTGTCTCAAGACAGTCAAAAAACAATTTTTCACTTTACTTCTGTGTGTTTGGTGTTATACCCAAAAATTTATGCGATATACCCAAAAATGTTTGCAATTCTTCTTCTTAGTTTTGCCTTTGGAAAGAGTTCCCCGACACCCACTACAAGTCACTAGCAACCACCTAGGGCAGCTGTCACATTCGCCCTAGAGTCTCACTATTTCTCCTGCTACGGAGAGTGGTGGATCTGGCAAGTCCTCAGCTCCTTCACTCAGCCACGTCTGCAGCCTCTCCCAAGGCTCCTCGGGATGAAGGTCTCAGAGTCCCAGCTATTGAAGTAGTGGCGTCACTTTCCTCAGGAGCTGATGCTGACTGTGCCTTCTCATTTCGGGGTCCTGTAGCATGGCACCACTTTGCTGGACACAGCTCTGGTCAGTGATGCAGCGATGACTTGTCCCTGTTGTTGCAGGACATTCTGTAGCATTGCAGTCCACGTTTGTTCCCAGAGCAGGAACTGTGAAGGGGTTAACAACAACTGTACGATGCTGATGTAGTAATTTGAACACAGAACATCTGCTGTAAAGATAGACTGCAAAATGCTTTGTGTAGATAAGTCAGCAAGCTTTTTGATTACTTTTTGTGTCATTTCTTGGTGTTTCTCCCCATCCCGGGGCTGACCCCCGGCCGTCTTTGGCTTTGCAGGTGACGAAACCACAGAAGCCGAGCTGCTGCCGGGCAGCCTGGTGTTCGTGGCCTGCCTGTGCCCCGCCTCCTGGGTCCAGCAGCTCTGCTTTCGCGTTCGCATCCGTTCCTCTCTCACGTGTCGGAGGGGTAACATCCTGCTCTGCCAAGTTTAGCAGCTCTTGCAGTAAGCGGACGGGTGCTGCTGTGCTTTTAATCGGTTTTCTCGTGGCCAGACCGAAGGACTGTGCTACCCTGGGCTCCGCTCTGGTCTCTGCCCGCCGCTCCGTAAGACCCCCACCTGTTCTTTTCTCGGAGCTGCTACAGCCAGCGCTGCCACTCTCTAAAGTCTCTATGGCAGCTACAGCAACTGTCTTTTCTGTTTTTATTTCTGCGAGAGTGCTAGTTACTGCTCTCCAGGTGAATTTGAGAGCTTTAGTTTCTTTAGCTTTCTTTTTAAATGATCTTGGATCAGCTAGTTCCTTATAAAGGTGCACTTCTTTAAGTCCCCGCTTTTCTAAAAAGCATAAACCCAGGGCCACCTCAGTTTCCATAACTGCATCCTTCCGCAAACACACTGCGTCTCTCCGCAAACTGCGTCTCTCCGCAAACTGCGTCTACCCACAAAACTGCGTCTTACCACGCTGTCCCTGCTGTCAGGGTCATGCAGCCTTCAGGTTAAGCCCTTGTCAGCCAAACGGCAGACCCCTGATGTCAGGTCAGTCCAGGCTGGGATCAGGTGCCGGCCCGCAGCAGCTGATCCTACGCCCCCGGTCACTGCTACCGTGCCGCAGTTGGCTCCCGCCGGGTCGAGAGGAACAAAGTGCCAGTCCAAGTTTGAGTTCCGAGCTCCGAGTTCGAGTCTGAGTCCCTGTTCGGGCGCCAAATGTTGGAATTGTAAAAAGAAGAGAGGCCCGGGCTCCAGCGGGGGGAGAAAATTGCAGTCCAAAACCAATGTGGTTGATAAGAGCAAAACTCTGTTTATTAGCAATCCAGAGGAACTTATATAGTATACCAGCTTGTTAACTCTTAAGTGGCTTAAAACTTATCAAAGCGCATTTCTACTTCTACATAATTGGACTTACATTGGCAAGCTTCTACAGTTATGCTATGATTAAAAGAATTCAGAGTTCACCTCCCTTCTCTGGGTCTTATCTGAACAGCTGCAAATCTTCAAACTCCCTCTTTGTTCCCAGCCCTGTTTTTTCTTCACACAAGAATTTTTTCATGGAGAGTTTTTCTCACACACAGGCCTTTTGCTTACAGGCCTATTGCTACAGTTCTTTTATTGATCCCATAATTCTATCAATGATCCATGCCCCTGATCCTTTAATAATTGCAACATGCTCAGAGAAAGTTAATTTAATTTATTGTCACTTAATAAGAGACCAGGATAGTGAGAAATAAAAACAAAACTAAAAACATTTCTACCCCCCTTCTTCCCATGCTCAGCTTTGCTGTGGAGGATGGGCGGCAGGTGATCTTAGGTTTTGTCTTTGTTTCTGTCTCTCCTACTCTGTTATCAAATGTCAGTAAATTAAATTAATCTTCTCCAAGTAGAGTCTGTTTTGCCCATGATAGTGTAGCAGTCACAGTCTCACTCTATGAGGGTTACCTGTCCTGTGGGTGTGTAGATATCATGACTGTGGGGTTCTCAAGATTCTGTAATGCACAAGAACATGGAGAACTGTGTTTCTAAGAATTTCTTTATTACAGACTACTACAAAGCTACTATTAGTAAAACCAAATATATATTGTATTTGGTCTAGTTGAGGTGGAGGTAATTTTCCCCACAGTAGCCCTTACAGTGCTATGCTTTGTATTGGTAGCTAGAAAGGTGTTGATAACACACCAGTGTTTTGGCTACTGCTTCCACACCAGTGTTATTGAGCCAGGGATTTTAAGTATCAGAAGCCCACTACACTACAACTGAAAAAGAGATATTGGCAGCATATGAGGGGGTTCAAGTTACTTCAGAAGTTGTTGATACAGAAGCATATCTCCTCTTGGCAGCACGATTGCCTGTGCTATGCTGGATGTTTAAAGGCAATATCCCCTCTACACATTATGCAACCAGTGCTACATGGAGTAAGAGGGTAGTTTTGATCACATGTTGGGCTTGACTGGGGAACCCCACCCACCCAGGAATGCTGGAAGAGATCATGAACTGGCCAGAAGGCAGAGATTTTGGAGCATCGCCTGAGGAGGTAGCTTGTGCTCAAGAGGCACCACAATACAATGAGTTATCAGAAGATGAAAGGCAATATGCTCTGTTTAGTGATGGATCCTGCTGTGTGGTAAGAAACTGTTACAGTGGGGAAACTGCAACACGCGTATCAATCAGCGAGGCCCGTGGAAAAGAAATATATATAGACCAATTCTTGATAGATGTTTCAGAGAGATGTTTATTTCTCCAGCCACATGGCTGGAGCTCTGACGAGGAAATGAGGCAATCACAGGACCCAA
>NW_008239109.1:534321-534821 GCF_000691975.1 Corvus brachyrhynchos
CGCGCTCTGCTGCCGACACTGCGGCTCGCGTGGCTCTGCCTACGCGCGGGAATTGCCTTGCTGCTGTTCAGAGAGGGCTCGGTCCACGTGGCCTGGGTTGCACGGTCCCTGAGCAAGAACACAGCTGACATTGTTCAACAGTCTCGGTAATTAAATAATATTCACGAAAATATTCTTCCATCGGCATATATTTTGAATCAGAAGTTAACTGTGTCCAAACGGTGTTCCAAAAGTCTTTGGTAAGAATTAAATCCCAAGAAACGTAGAAGAAGTTCTTAAACAACCATGCCAGGAATTGTTTCAGTTCCTTTTGAGCTTGAATTAAGCTAAAATTTCCAAATCGTTGTTCAAGAATCTTTTCAAGTTTAAGGTAAATGTCCATATGCAGCTCGGAGAGCCAAGAGTTTCCAAGGTTCCTCCATAATTTAGAGATGGAACAGCAAAACAAAAACAAGAAGAGAAATCCAGAGTTTACTCACAAATCAGTCGCTGTCCTTAGG
>NW_008239109.1:535019-535994 GCF_000691975.1 Corvus brachyrhynchos
TGGGGAATGAGGCTGACCAGGGGCTAGGGAAACCCTGTGTCTCCCCCCCAGGGCCCCTCTCCCAGGACCACATGGCAGGGGGAGGGCCCCAACAAGAAACCATTGGAAGCAGAAAGCCGCTGTATGAAATACCACACAAGAAGTTGTTGAGGCCACTGAAGGAGGTAAGTCAAGCCAATTTGCAGAAGTGAAAGCCATCCAACTTGCCCTAAAGAGTGCTGAACAAGAAAAGTGGCCTGTAGTCTATCTCTATACTCACTCCTGGATGGTAGCTACAGCAATGGAAGAAGACTGATTGGCAACGCAGGGGTAAACCCATCTGGGCTGCTGCACTGGGGCAGTGATGCCTTTTCCTGGTCTTAAAATCAAGAGTCTTAGAAGGGGAAAAGGGATTTTACCTTGGTATTTATTTTAAGGATCCTTAGGTGTGCATGTCCAGGTCAAATGCACTGAAATGCACCCCACAAAAATGCACTCCAAAAGATCTGGTATAACATTATAGGTTTTACTAATTAGCATATCTATCAAAGATTCCCCAATGAGAGGCTCGAGTGAGCCCCCCTCCCCAAGGAGCCTTCCCCTGGATGGTTCTATGGCAGCTGGTGTGGGGTCAGTAGCTCTGACCCAGCAAGCTGTGACCAGTCGAGAGAGATGGTCCCGAGAGAGATCGTCTTCCTGGGGCCCTGTGTCTTCCCTCAGCTGCTAGCTGGAGTGCCCGTGCAGAGGCTGTCAGCTCTTTAGTGATTGTCAGCCCGTGATTTCAGCTCATCTCTGCAGGGCAGCCTCTAGGCCAGACCAGGGAGAGAGAGACGAGAGGCCCATGTAGCTGTTCCACACGAGGTAGCTTTATTAGTCCGTACTCCGGTGAAGGGGAGCCAGGGACGAGCATCTCTCTGCCCTTGCAGGGGCAGGGGGCTAGCTCTTATAGGGATACAGGGAGTGGGTGTCAGAGGGTAAAGGCCAATGGGTTACAAA
>NW_008239109.1:536279-538359 GCF_000691975.1 Corvus brachyrhynchos
GTTAGAAGGGGAAAAGGGATTTTACCTTGGTATTTCTTTTAAGGATCCTTAGGTGCACATGTCCAGGTCATGTGCATCGAGATGCACCCCACTGAGTGTGTTCTGGAGAGGACCTTGGGGTCTGGGGCACACTGATCCCTAGCTAAGAAGCTTCTAAAATGTTTACTCTCTCAGCTTGACAAACAAGTCCAAGAATGTAGGCAAAAAGCACTAAGAATACAGAAGTTGTAAAAAGGTATAACAGGGGTATAAAAGAAAAGGCAAAAAATCTTCATGGCATCAGCAGGACATTGCTGCACAGATAGAAAACATGACTCTAAAGGTACATAATGTAGATGCTCACATGCCCAAAAGTAGTGCCACTGAAGAACATCAGAACAATGAACAGGTAGACAAGGCTGCCAAAACTGAAATAGCTCAGGTGAACCTGGACTGGGAATGAACAGGTGAGCTATTTATATCCTGATGGGCCCATGAAACATAGGGACATGGGAGAGATGGATCATACAGATGGATTTGAGATGGAGGGGTGGGCCTGACCATGGAGGCCATCACACAGGTCACTAATGAATGTGAAATGTGCTGTAATCAAGCGAGGCATGCAAGTAAAATTTTCCTGGAATAGAGGGTAGCAGCTTGATTTTCAATATTGTAAGTCCTGGTAAATTGATGACATTGGACCACTGCCACGAATATGCCAAGGCAAGAGCTACATACTCACCATGGTGGAAGCAACGACTGGCTGGCTAGAAACATATCTTGTAAACCATGCCATGTGGTTTAGAAATAGTAGTCCCCAATTTTGTTCTCCCACCAAGACTCCAAACCATACTGCTGCTCACTTGCTTCCCCCCTTCCCACTATGGCAGGAGGGGGTTGTATTACCGCAGGCCTGGGCCCTACGGTATATCACCGTGTCCCGCAGCAATAGGGAGGAGGAGGAGGAAAGATCCAGCAGGCAGGAATTGTGCAGCAAGATTGATTTCTTTAATTATTTTACAAACTCTTTTATAGACTTTTTTCTTCATAGTCTAATTGGACAAAGGACCAGCCACCCCTTGGGGGTGATTGGCTAAAATCCTAAAACATCCATTATCAAAATATTTTCTACTATACCATAAACAAGACTTTCCAAGGTTGCAGGTGGCTTGGTTGGGTTGTTTACATAACTCTGCTACCTCTTCTACGTGAGAGAAAAGTCTCTCACGGACTTAGAAAATAGCAAGAAAATCCTCGCTAGCAGCATTTTTGTATCTACAGACCCCCTTTTTGTTTGATAAGATAAAAACTCTACTATTAATCCTAAATAGAAATTTACATCAGTTATTAATTCTAAATATGTCCTTAAGGCTTTAACTATCTGACTCCATAACAAGAAATTTAAAGTTCAGTCTCTGCTTGTGGAAGGACCATCCCAGTCTCTGCTTGTAGAAGGACCATCTGCCTGATGATTGACATCCTGGTCATCATTAGAAGAGTCATTAGGCTGATGCTCTACATTCTGGTCGCCATTTGGATGGTTGGCGTTCTGGTCATCATTTGGAGGTTGCCTGTTCTGCCTCGGGTGCCGCAGGTCAGGGCGAACGCATTTTGAAGGCAGCCACCGTACCCCAGTATCTATGGAAACACAAGCATACCCACGACCCCAAACGATAAGCTCATGTGGGCCTTCCCATTGGTTAGTGAGTAAATTCCGTACCCAGACTTTTGCCCGGGGCAGCTGTCTGTCGCCTGCAGACTGCAATGAGAGAAAATGATTCAGAATAACAGGATTATTTGAATTTTGTGGTACTGTAAGGTGATTAATTGTATACAAAGCTTTTGCTAGTCGGCTCTGTGGGGTTTCTCCATGCATTCCCCTTTTCTGTTTGTCCAAAACACGCTTCAAGGTACCATGAGCGCGTTCGACAATGGCTTGGCCAGTAGGAGAATGTGGGATACCAAAGGTATGGTCTACACCCCATAGGTGTAAAAACTTCCGCGTCTTCTCCGAGGCGTAGGCAGGACCATTATCGGTTTTCACAGAAGCTGGCACGCCCAGGACTGAGAAAGCCAATTTCCAATGGGCAATGACATCACG
>NW_008239109.1:543808-544629 GCF_000691975.1 Corvus brachyrhynchos
GGTGCCCGCGGGTGGCGTGGGTTCCTGCAGCAGCACAGGGTGACCCAGTGCAGGCTCCGGGGCATTCTCCGCCTGTGTTGCCGGGAGGGATTTTTCAGATCTGCCACCACACGCCCCTAGAGCCAGGTCAGTGGGGTCTCCTTCAGGTATCTCTCCATCACACACCACCAAGACAGGCGAGCCAGCTCTGCTGCCACATTTAAAGTCTATCAGCAGATTAAACAAACCCTGCCATGTGTGTAGTAATTCTAGCACTGTCGGATTCCAAGATGGGAGCACGCGCCAGAGCCCAGAGCCAAGTTCTTGCCACAGCCTGAAATTGTGGGCAGTGTCTGCGTTCGGGGAGATGCTATGCAGAGCAGCCCAGTCTAATAACTCACAGAGTGCGTTCTCAGAAATGGAGGTGTTTTGCGGGGGGGGGGGGGGTCCCGAGTGCAGGGGAGCCGGCCAGAGTAACGACACGAACACTGATACCATTTGAGCATCGTTCTCCCCTTTATTGTTTACTTACACCAACTTATATCTACTTTGCAAAGATTCACGCCCTATTCCCACAAGACGGCCTCTAAGCAGCCGGGGAGCCGACCACTGTATAATTTTGCCAAGGATTTTCAAGGCTGCCTGCTGCCAGGTGTCTTCCAGGCCTGCCTGCAGCCTTAGACCAGTTCAGGGGTTCTTCCCTAGCAACCCTGGGTTGGCCAGACTTTCCTGGGGTATCATATTCCCCTGTTCCACAAGGAATCCCTCTACGCATCCCCCGTTTTCTTTTTGGGCAACCCAGGTCTGGTCGATGATTTTTCGCATCCCTGCTTTAAGGCAAG
>NW_008239109.1:545012-546605 GCF_000691975.1 Corvus brachyrhynchos
CAAGCACCAGGTACAAACATAGATGCTAGCCAAATTATACCACAACTCCAAAAGACGGGCTCTACATTTCTTTTACACTTGAGCTCATGGATTGAACACTGCACCCTGGTTTTAGTGCGGTGGGTGATATTTAAGAGTTGATGAAGGTTTGGGTGGAACAGGGTGAGTTTTCCTAAGTAGCACGGTTCCCCGTGTGGGCTGGCAGGAACCCCATTCCACACGCGGTCCCCACATATTAAGAACGTACCACTGGGGAGGCGTTTCGGGGCTTGACTCGTGAGGTTGATTTGGTAGTAAATTGCTTCAGACTCGTAGTTTCTCAGAAACCAGTCTGCAAGGGGTTCAACAGTGGCCCAAAGGCGCCTATTAACATTTAATTGACTGGTAGTGGGAGGCTCGAATGTCGTAACCATCCCCAGTTTGGTTTGTGGAACCCAGTAGATCTAACTCTTCTGGTGTCCCCATGGTGACATTGATACTTTTCAAAAATGCACCTTGCCAGCAGGCACGCTGGTGCACAGGCTTGAGTCCGATCAGCCCTGAACAATTGCCGTTGTTTGTGGCGTTCCCTATCAGGGAGCTGTTGTTTAGCGTCCCTCGGAAGTCTTGCAGGTTAAAATATGGGACCCCGTTTTAACAGGTGCGAAATGGGTCCCCTGGCGTGGCCAGGCTCAAACACATGGAGTCTTGCCCTGTTAAATCAGCTAGGGTGACCCACATGTTTTGTCTCTTTTGGATTGCTGTCAACATTGCGCGGGACCCGGTTAGGATGCTTACGAGAAGAAAACCTCTCAGAATGTTTGCGTTACGGACAACTCCACTCCATCTCCTTCGCAATGTATCAGTCCTCGCCGTCAGGGCTGACGGAGGCAATGGCCGCACCTCCTCTTGCAGGAAGGGAGGGGCTGTAGGCACTGTGCCCGGTTCTCCCGATAGGAACATAGGAGTTCTGGTGGCTGTCTTTACCAGTGGGTCCACGGGACATCACGGTGCTGATGGTGTGGCTTTGCACGCCCTTGAATCCCGCCCGTTCCAGCATGTCTGATGCGTAGACAATTCCGCAAGCTTCTTCATTAATTCATGCATCATCTCCTCCTCTTGGGGCTGACCCCTGGCAGCCCTGGCTGGATCTGGCTCTGCAAGTGACAAAGTCGCAGAGGCTGCTTTGCAGTTGGATGATGATCCGCTGTCCGGCAGAGGGGGGTGGCACACTGCCGTTTTTGTCCGGGAGCCAGGACCTCTCATTTCTCCTCTGCTCGCCTGCACCCCGCCCCCAGGGTCAGGAGCCTGTACTTCTGCCTTTGCTGCCATTTCTCCCTCAGACTTCTGAGGGGTAACTTCCTTCCCCGTCGCGTCCAGCAGCTCCTGCAGCGAGCGCACTGGTGCTGCTGTTCCCTTCATTGGTCGACCTGCAGTCAGCCTGAAGATTCACACAACCCTGGACTCTGCCCTGGCCTCCAGCCGGCGCTCTGTGAGACCCCCCTCTCTTTCCTTTCCGGGGCCGCCACCCCCCAGGGCTTCCATGGCCGCCACGGCCACCTTCCTCTCTGCTTTCATTTCTGCAAGGGTATTAGTCACAGCTCTCCATGTTAA
>NW_008239109.1:546728-547098 GCF_000691975.1 Corvus brachyrhynchos
CACGTAATTAGGGCTTAGAGATCTCGATCTTTTACAGTCTCGCCTCTCTTAGAGAGGGATACTGCCTGGAGATGAGTGCCAGCCTCGTATTCCATAGCTTCTTACCTGCGGGTGCTCACTCGGCCGCGCGAGCTCTGGTCTCCAGCTTCACTCGGCTTTGAGACCCTCCTGCTCTGGCTCCCGAGGCTCCTACACCGATGCGATGATTCGGAGTCTTACTGCATTCAAGCGAAACCGCATTTAAGCGAAAAACACACCGCATTTAAGCGAAACCGCATTTAAGCGAAACCACATTTAAGCGAAAAAATCACTCAGGTTCCTGCTCGGGCGCCAGGTTTTGTGGGGGGGGGGGGGGCCGAGGGCAGGGGGG
>NW_008239109.1:547180-552041 GCF_000691975.1 Corvus brachyrhynchos
CCCCCCTCAAAGACGGGGGGGAGCCACCCAGTGTATAACTTTGCCAAGGATTTTCAAGGCTGCCTGCTGCCAGGTGTCTTCCAGGCCTGCCTGCAGCCTGAGACCAGTTCAGGGGTTCTTCCTCAGCAACCCTGGGGTGTCCAGACTCCCCAAACTTTCCTGGGGTATCATATGCCCCTGTTCCACAAGGAATCCCTCTATAGAGGTGTCCATTAAACTAAAAACACCTCTCCAGACTGATAACACAGCGTCGGTTTTTAAACCGCTGTTCACCATTCTTTCAGTCCTGTCGGACATCCTGGTCCAGGGGGGGAAACAACAGCGTACCTCGAGAGAAATGTGGCTTGGCTCACAGCGTGCAGGACACGTCGGGGTTCACCAAATATCACGGTGTCCTGCAGTGGTAGGGAGGAGAAGAGTGATCCAACAGGCAGGAATCGTACAGCAAGATTGATTTATTTAATTATTTTACAAACACTTTTATAGACTTTTTCTTCATAGTCTAATTGGTCAAAGGATCAGCCACCCCTTGGGGTGATTGGTTAAAATCCTAAAACATCCATTGTCAAAATATTTTTCTACTGTACTATAAACAAAGCTTTGCAAGGTCGCAGGTGTTCATAGCTTATAGAACTCTACTAATATCTTCCGTGAGAGAGAAAAATATCTCACGGGACTGGAAAGAAGCAAGAGAAGTTCTTGCTAGCAGCATATTGTATCCACACCCCCTAATGGGACACTCTCAGACTGGTTGGGCACAAGGGTCTTGGCTTTCCTGGGGTGCTGACAGTCAAATTAATACTAAGGGTTGAGTAAATCTCCCCACACTAAGGATCGAGGAAACCTCCTCTTTTCCTTTGACATCCATTCTAAAGATACAGATCTTCAGTTGGAGGAAGAGCTTTCCTCCTGCTGGCAAAAGTCACAAACTTCCAACCCTCACCATCATCAGGCCCTCTATTTCCCAACCCAATAAGCACAGTCTGACTGCCCCTCCTTCTGTGCATTTGGAGGTTCAAGCTCCTATCTACAGGGTCTTGAAGATCCAATTCATCTCTTCCTTATCATCTTTGATGTTGTGCAGTTTATTGACTTCCTCCAACAGCATCTTTAATTGGCAATACAGGTCCTCAACCAGCATACATCTTCTTCAGGCAAGGACACCATCTTCAACTGCCCCAGCCTCATCAAGAGGCTCTGGTCATTCCCTGCAACTCAAGACCTGGAGAGCTGTATTCTTCCTCTGGAGCTAAATATGAGTTAAGGCCTCTTAATGCTCCAGAGATAGTTGCTGTAGTGGCTACTGGGGATCTTGCCCTGTGGCACATCATCACCTGTGATGGGTTGATCTTGGCTGACTGCCAGATGCCCATCAAGCCACTTGGTCATTCTTCTCAGTAGGACAGGGGTGAGAAAATAAGATGGAAAAAAACCCTTGCGGGTCAAGATAAAGGCAGTTTAATAAAGAAAAAGAGTCATGTTGTAGTGGGTTGATGCTGGGTGAATGCCAGGCACCCACAAAAGCCACTCTATCACTCCCCTCTGCATATGGACAGGGAAGAGAAAATATAACAAAGGGTTCATGAGTTAAGGAGAGATCACTCACCAAATACCATCACAGACAAAACAGGCTCGAAGTAGAGATATTAATTGAATTTATTACCAATCAAAATCACAGCAGGATAATGAGAAGTAAAATAAAACCTTCAAAACACCTTCCCCCCACCCCTCCCTCCTTCCCAGCTCTACTTCCTCCCCCAGCAGTGCAGGTAGACAGGGAATGGGTGAAAGAGTCCTTCCCCTGATCTAGCATGGGGTCCCTCCCATGAACTTCTCCAACATGAGTCCATCTCATGAGTAACACTTCTCTGCAAATTGCTGCAACATGAGTCCATTCCACGGGCAGCAGTCCTCCCCAAACTGCTGCAATGTGAGTCACTCTTCCACGGAATGCAGTCTTTCAAGGACAGGCTGCTCCAGCATGGGTCCCCCCCAGGGTCACAAGTCCTACCAGGAAATCTGCTCCAGTGTGGGCTCCTCTCTCCACAGGCCTCTCATGGGGTCAAAACCTTCTTTCAGGCTTCCACCTGCTTCAGCATGGGTCTCCTCTACAGGCTGCAGGTGTATCTCTGCATCCCCATGGTCCTCCATGGGCTGCAGGGGCACAGCTGCTTCACCATGGTCTTCACCATGGGCTGCAGAGGAATCTCAGCTCTGGTGCCTGGAGCACCTCCTGCACCTCCTTCTCCACTGACCTTGGTATCTGAAGAGTTGTTCCTCTCACATATTCTCACTCCTCTTTTCTCTGGCCTTAATTACATCTGCACAATAACTTTTTTTTCTTCTTTTTCTTAAATATGTTATCACAGAGGCATTACCACAATTTCTAATTGGCCCAGCCTTGACCAGCGGCACATCCATCTTTGGAGCCAGCTGGCACTGGCTCTGCCGGATATGGAGGAAGCTTCTGGCAGCTTCTCATGGAAGCCACCCCTGTAACCCTCCCTGTTACCAAAGCTTGGCCATGCGAACCAAATACACATGTGCAAAGGAAAAAGCATTTATTCTCTACTTTTGATCAGCAGGTAATGTCCAGCTACTTCTGGGGAAGTAGGGCCTCAGTACATGTAGCAGTTGCTTTGGAAAATAAATGCCTTAATAACAACACACCTACCCCTTTCTCTTCGCTTTTATTACAGAATCACAGAATTAACTCATTTGGAAAAGACCTTTGAGATCATTGAGTCCAACCTATGACCTGGCACCACCTTGTCAACTAGACCATGGCACTAAGTGCCACATCCAGTCTTTTCCTAAACACCTCCAGAGAGTGACTCAACCACCTCCCTGGGCTGCCCATTCCAATGCCCAATCACTCTTTCAGTGAAGAACTTCTTCCTAATATCCAGCCTAAAATTCCCCTGGTGCAGTTTAAGACTGTCCTCTTGTCCTGTCAGTGCTTGCCTGGGAGAAGAGACCAACCCCCACCTGGCTATGACCTCCTTTCAGGTAGTTGTAGAGAGTGATTAGGTCTCCCCTGAGCCTCCTCTTCTGCAGGCTAAACAACCCCAGCTCCCTCAGCCGCTCTTCATAGGACTTGTATTCCAGACCCCTCACCAGCCTTTTTGCCCTTCTCTGGACACATTCAAGCATCTCAACATCCTTCCAAAATTAGGGCCCCAGAGCTGGACACATTACTCAAGGCGTGGCCTAACCAGTGTCGAGTAAAGGGGAAGACTCACTTCCCTGGTCCTGCTGGCCACACTATTCCTGATACAGGCCAGGATGCCACTGGCCTTCTTGGCCACCTGAGCACACTACTGGCTCATGTTCAGTTGGCTGTCGACCAGTACCCCCAGGTCCCTTTTTGCCTGACCGCTGTCCAGCCACTCTGTACTCAACCTGTAGTGCTGCAGGGGGTTGTTGTGGCCAAAGTGCAGAACCCAGCCCTTGGTCTAGTTAAACCTAATTTTGTTGGATTCAACCCACTGATCTAGCCTGTCTAGGTCCCTCTGCAGAGCCCTCCTACTGTGACCAAAAATTTGATAAAATAAAAAACTCCTTAACACCAATGTAGCAATAAGAAGCAGTCATTCTTTATTCGGCTGGATGCACGAGGGGATAGCTCCTCCCAAAGCTGTGCGGGATAAGTACAGGAAATTTTTTGTTTATATACTGTATTTTACATACATATTCATTGATTGTCCCAGAATAAACATACATATGATATTAATTTCCCTGAAATCATTAACATATTTTCCCTCCCCTTTACACATGCATTCTTCTGTCCTGGGGGTCTCTTTGGTGGTCCCTAATGGTCGAGGACCCCAATGTTACAGCTGATCTAGTAAGTTGGCAGGGCACTGGGGCTGGTAAACCTCCAGTTCTCCTTCTTACACAATGGACATTACGCATTTCCATAGGCCAGTGGTTTTTGAAAAACAAGCTCTGTGTTAGCTCACCAGGTGTAGACAATTTATCATCTGGTAATACTACCCTCCAGCAGATTAACACTTGCACCCAATATGGTGTCACCTGCAAATTTGCTAATGGTAGACTCAATCGCCTCATCCAGATCATCAATAAAGATATTAAACAGGACTGGGCCAAACACTGATGCCTGAGGAACACCACTAGTGACTGGATGCCAACTGGATGCCAACTGGATGCAACCCCATTCCCCACCATTCTCTGGGCCCGGTCATCCAGCCAGTTCTAAACCCAGAGAAGAGTGCTTGGTCAAAGCAATGGCCTGCCAGTTTTTCCAGGAGTATGCTATGGCAGATGGTGTCAAAGGCTTTGCTGAAGTCCAGGTAGACAACATCCACAGACTTCCCCGCATCCACCAGGCAGGTCACCTGGTCATAAAAGGAGATCAGGTTGGTCAGGCAGGACCTGCCCCTCCTAAATCGATGCTGGCTGGGTCTGATCCCTTGGCCGTCCTGTAGGTGCCATGTGATTGCACTCAAGATGATCTGTTCCATAATCTTGCTGGGCACTGAGGTTGGGCTGACAGGCCTGGAGTTTCCCAGATCCTTTCAGCCCTTCTTATGGATGAGCATCACACTGGCATATCCAGTCATCTGGGACCTCCCTGGTTAGCCAGGACTGATGATAAATGGTGGAGAATGGCTTAGCGATGATGATGGAACTTGGCTGGATAATTTGTTTAGTGGATGGGGTTTAGCATCATGGGTAAAGAAATGTCTTACAACAGGCCTATACATTTTGGAAGTTATAGTAATAGTTCTCATAATGGTGCCATGTCTGTTTCAATGTGTACAGTGAATGATTGATAAATCCATCAAAGGAGTTTTTTTGGTGCAGAAAGGAGGGGGAGATGTGGGAGACAGAGGAGTAG
>NW_008239109.1:552280-553311 GCF_000691975.1 Corvus brachyrhynchos
AGAGACATCTGTGTGTACGTGACATGAGAAGTTATTGGTCAAGACACAGCTGCATTGCAGTGAGAAGTGCCACAGGTGATAGGTCATAAATCCAAAACAAAGTGTCGTTTTAAGTGCCTATTGGATTAGAAAGTTATAAATTACGATGTAACTCTAAATCTTGTGACTAGTCTCCATTATTCGGAGGTCTTGTAAAATCTCAGGCCTCAACTGATGCGTTTTGTTATTTTAAACAATAAATTCATGGAATCGCATAGTCCCATCCCTGAAAGTTACTTCCTCCGACGAGTGAACACGCGGGAAATTCGACACAGATTAAGTTCTAATTGGGCTTTCGTCTCTCTGATTTTCTTCCTGCATGACCTAGATACATCCTTAAACATTTCCTGGGTTGCCTGCCCCTCTTTCCAAAGGTAATACACCCTCTTTTTTTCCCTTAGTTCCTTCAAAAGCTCCCTGCCCATCCAGGCTTGTCGTCTTCCCCATCAGCTTGTCTTTCAGCACATACGGACAGTCTGCTTCTCTGCCTTCAAGATTTCTTTCTTGAAGTATGTCCATCCTTCCTGGATCCCTTTAAGGGCAGTTTCCCAAGGTACTCTCCGAATCAGTCTCTTGAAGAGGTCAAACTCTGCCCTATGGAAGTCCAGAGTGGAAGTTTTGTTGATGCCCCTCCTTTTTTAACCAATGTGCCAGTTTGGCCAAATTTAGAAATATATCCTCTGAGAGAAGGCAGGTCACCACCTGTTGGGGTCCCCCCCCCCTGCCATGAAGCCCTGGGAGATGGGCCCTGGGGGGGAGACACGGGGTTTCCCTGCCCCTGGTCAGCTTCATTCCCCATTGGTTGGTTTGGGTTCCCCGGTGTGGCCAAGGACCCTCGGGGTCCCGTGACTGCGGAGTTCCTGAGCAGAGCCCCGGCCATGCGGCTGGAGAAATAAACATCTCTGAAACATCTACCACGAAACTGTCCATATATACTTCGTTTCCACAGGACTCCTGGTTTGAAATATGCTTGTTGCAGTAATCCCCGCTGC
>NW_008239109.1:553526-554989 GCF_000691975.1 Corvus brachyrhynchos
TCTCTCCGGAGAAAAAGAAGCTAAACCACTGGCCAAAAGCTGACTGGAAAGCAGCAAGCCGGGTGCTTCCTCACTCCCCTGCCGCAGCTGGGAAACAAATTGCTATCTGTGTGTGACCTTGAACAAGCTGCAAACTGCTTTGAAAAAGTTTTGCTCAGTTTTTCCCTCCTCCTCTCAGGCTCAGTTTAGAGGCATAGAAAGGCACAAGAATTAATTTCTGGGCATAGGGCAGTGATATGGGATACACATCGTAAAGTCACCCCAAGACAATAATAAAAGCTGAAATCACTTTAGAACCGGGAGTGTGTTCCTGTTTTTTAACAGCTTGGGGACTCGTCCAGGATATGACCTCGCCCGACCAGGTCCAGAAGACGAGATGGCCGCCTGTCCTCCCCAGGTCCACAGAGGGACCTTGCGTCGGTATCCAGAAAAGGCCTGAGGCCCATGATGCACAGCAGAGCGGGACGCTAGCTGGTGAGTATCACCCATCCACGGGCAGGGGGAGCCAGGGGGGGCGAGTGTGTGGAGAGTGTGTGAGACGGGACCAGTAGCTCTGAGCCCCGAAGCGAGTGCGGACTCCCTAGTACCATGGTTCTGGCTTCTCCACAAGGAGATCAGCTGGGAATGGAGGGAAGTGAAAGAGGGAAGAGTGAATGAGGCGCCCCCCTCCTTGTTCCTACAGTCAGGGCACCCGGGCAGGCCCCATTAGAGCTTGGTAAGCCATTGTCCCCTGGGCGTGTAAGGAGCTGTGGTAAGAGAGTGAGTCACACACAAATTAGCCCCAGCTCCTCAGGCGTGAGAGCTGGGGTGAAGGTGTGAGTGACACGCAAACAGGGTCACAGGTGAACTGGTGGATGCACCAGCACCACAGGTAACCAGATTCAGGGTCCTTCCCTAAGGCCCGGCAGTACTGGAGCCCAGAGAGGCCGACCCCAAGGCGAGGGGGGCCACAGTATCGTAGGACCTTTATAGCACCGCGGCCGCGAGAGGGGCGGTCATGTGGCCCATTCCTCAGGGTACAAGGGTGGGAAGTCCAGCTTCAAAGCCCTGACTCTGAGGCTATCTCTAGGGAAGAGGGATAGTCAAACTTCGGGGGAGGCGGAAGGGGTCAGGGTTGGGGCCTACACGGACCAGTGATTCCCTGGCAACAGGGGTCCGCTTCATGTAAGTCTAAGAGGTTTGCTAAAGTTTCCTTCCTCTGTCCAATAAAAGAAAGGGGAAATAAAAGGGAGTGCTAAACCTAGGTCAGTGGGGAAACCTAGGGTTTAGTACTCGGGGGGCTCTGAAGTGTCGAAAAAAGTACCTAAAAGTCCAGGTGGGCGAGGCATCAGAGCCAAAACTCGACTCAGAAGTCGAGATGTGTGTGTGTGAACAGGCCTGAGAAATTGAGTGAGTGAAAATCCTTTTCCTTTTCCTTTTTCTTTTTCCTTTTTCTTTTTTTTTCTTTTTCTTCTTTGTCCCCT
>NW_008239109.1:560672-563517 GCF_000691975.1 Corvus brachyrhynchos
TCCTGTAAAAAATTACAAATTGATGAAGCGATTGAGAGAGAACAGGACACCCTGGAGAAGATTCTGAGAAGAGATGATGATTAGGAGTGTCAGGGGCTCTAAGCTCTGGGGGATGAGATCGGACACCAGATAGAGCCCCTGGTAAACTTAGAAATTGGCCCCCAGAGCAAAGAATATGAGTTTTTAGTGGACACAGGTGCTGATCAATCCTGTGTGACAAAGCTCCCTAGGGGGGCTCAGCTAAGCAAAAAGATCTGCCAAGTGCGGGGAGCAAAAGGGGAACCGTTCGGAGCCCAGGTAATAGAGAGCATAATTGTAAAAGGCAATTCAAGAGAATGCAGGGCTGATTTCCTTTATATCCCAAAACTAGGTTGTAACTTATTGGGGCGAGACCTGCAAGTAAAGTTGGGAATTGGAGTAGTGCCAAAGGAAGGGAGGATGGTAGCCCACATAATGTTATTAACTGAACGGGATATGGGAGAAATTAACCCAATAGTCTGGGCGGAAGGAGGAGGGCGAAGGTTGTTAAATATCCCACCAATTAAGATAGAAATGCAGTCAGGAATTCCCCCTGTTTGGGTAAAACAATATCCCATCTCCCCTGAAGGCCAGAAAGGACTAACACCTATAATACAGGGACTCATGGGAGAAGGCATACTAGAACCATGCATGTCACCACATAATACACCAGTTCTGGCTGTCAAGAAAACTGATCGAACCTATTGGTGCAAGATTTGAGAGAAATTAACAAAAAAACTATTTACAAATATGCAATAGTATCAAATCCATATACTCTTCTTAGTCAAATTCCATGAGAACATGCATGGTTCTCAGTAATAGACTTAAAGGATGCCTTCTGGGCCTGTCCGTTAGAGGAGGGGAGCGGGAATTGGTTTGCCTTTGAATGGGAAGACCCAGACTGCAAACGTAAACAACAACTTAAGTGGACCGCCTCCCACAGGGATTCACAGAGTCCCCTAACCTATTTGGACAAGCTTTAAAGGATCTTATGAAATCCTTTGTACCCGGGGAAGAAATACAAATTCTACAATATGTGGATGACCTACTAATATCAGGCAAAGATCAAGAACAAGTCCAACATGCCAGTATAAGTTTACTAAATTTTCTGGGAGAAAAAGGATTAAAAGTATCAAAGAAAAAACTCCAATTTGTAGAAGAAGAGGTAAAGTACCTGGGGCATCTAATTGGAAAAGGGTACAATAAGCTCAGTCCTGAAAGAGTTGTGGGGATTCTGTCAATTCCACCACCCAAGACTAAAAGAGATGTAAGAAAGCTATTAGATTTAATTGGCTATTGTAAATTATGGATTGATCAGTACACAAAAACTGTAAAATTTTTGTATGAAAAATTAATAAGTACAGAACTTGTGACCTGGACTCTGGAGGATACTGAACAGTTCCAAGACTTAAAGGCTTGATTGACAAAAGCCCCAGTTTTGAGTCTGCCAAATTTAAGAAAACAATTTGATTGATCTGTTAATGTTAATGAGGGGATAGCATATGGAGTAATAACCCAAGATTGGGGGGGAAGCAGGAAGCCGGTGGCTTATCTGTCAAAATTATTGGATCCGGTTGCAAGAGGGTGGCCAGCCTGTATTCAAGCTGTGGCAGCCCCAGCTACCTTACTGGAAGACACTCAAAAGCTTACATTCAATGGAAGGATTCAATTACACACACCCCACGACTTGAGGACAGTGTTAAGCCAAAAAGCTCCTCAGTGTCTAACAGACAGCCGAATCCTGAGGTATGAAATAACCCTGATGAATATTGAGAATCTAGAGATTGTCACCTCAAAATGTTTAAATCCTGCTCAATTCTTAACTAGGGAACCAATGGAAAATTTAGAGCATAATTGTATAGAGCTAATTGAGATACAAACAAAAGTAAGAGAAGACTTAGAAGAAGACCCCTTACCATATGGAAGGATCCTGTATATAGATGGATCCTCTCGAAATTGTAATGGGGAAAAGGGCGTCAGGATATGCCATTATTGAGGCAGGGGAAATCAAAGAAAAAGGGAAATTACCCTCCAATTGGTCCGCACAAAACTGCGAGATATATGCCCTAAAGAGAGGTTTAGATTTATTAGTAGACGATATAGGGACAATCTACAGAGATTCTCAATATGCCTTTGGGATAGCTCATACCTTTGGAAAAATCTGGCAAGAGAGGGGATACCTTAACTCAAAAGGGAAAAATCTGGCACATGAAAATCTGATCAGGGAAATACTCTAATCCCTCAGAGGACCAAAAGAAATTGCCATAGTCCATATTAAAGGCCATCAAAAAGGGGATACCCCTGAAATCCAAGGAAACAAATTAGCGGACCTGGCGGCCAAAGAAGCAGCCTTAGAAATGGGGGACCCAGTCATAGTCCTAATGGCAAAAGAAGACCAGGAAAGAATAAGGGAAGAAGGGGTACCAATTTTCAATGACAAAGAGCTAAAAGAAATAGAGCAGATGGGAGGGGTAAAAACAGAGGACAGAAAGTGGTGGACCCCAGACAGGCAACAAATATTCAACCGAATAATAACCAGGAAAATGATGGAAGAGATCCACCAATTAACTCACTGGGGAACACAAGGAATATGTGATCATTTCCTGAAATATTACATGGGAGTGGGAATATATGAAATAGCCAGATCCATCACTGGAGAATGTCTAACCTGCCAAAAAGTCAACGAAAAGGTAATGCAAAAAACCACTCAGGGAGGGAGGAAATTAGCCATAAGACCTTTCCAGATTATTCAGGTTGATTTTACTGAATTAACTCCAGCCCAGGGATATAAACACCCATTGGTCATAGTTGACCATCTAACCCACTG
>NW_008239109.1:566307-567890 GCF_000691975.1 Corvus brachyrhynchos
TAGCCCCTGGTCAGCCTCGTTCCCCATTGGTTGTTTTGTGTTCCCCTGTGTGGGCAAAGACCCTCGGGTCCTGTGATTGAGCAGTTCCTCAGCAGAGCCCCGGCCATGCGGCTGGAGAAATGAACATCTCTGAAACATCTACCAAGAATCAGTCCATATATATTTCTTTTCCACGGGCCTCGTTGTCTGATACCCGTGTTGCAGTATCCCCACTGTAACACGGGGGGACACACTTAAGTGAAATTTGGCCATGGGACGGTATCAGTTTAGGTCCCTGAGACATTTTAAAATGGACTGCATTGAGAAAAAGCATGGTAGTACTCAAAAGAAGGGAAGGAGAGTGGAAGCTAAAATCAACAATAATAGGGGGAGAGTGTTTATCAAGAAAAGGGAAAATGTATACTATAGAAGCGGGAGAAATCCCATGTAAAAGATATCTAGCAGCAAATGAGACACACACCGGGTGGATCCCAGAAATGGCCCATTCATATTGGTCAATAGAAAAACTGAAAGTAGATGTGTATACCGTGAAAAAGAAAATATGTTTGAATGCTTAGGAGATTATATTAAACCATTCTGGGCTATAGAAAACATATCCAAATTTTAGAAACATATAGCAAGTCGAGAATTTAATTTCTGTGAGACACCTAAAAATTTATTCTGGATCTGTGGTAACACGGCATATGTGAAGTTACTGGGAGGGTGAACCGGGAGTTGCGCAATTGGAGCAATAAAACCATCCTTTTTCTCACTGCCTAAGGATGCGAAATCAGACTTGGGAGTCCCAGTATGTGCTGATCTGGCCAGAAAGAAAAGGAGTTTAATTGGCAGAACCCAAAAATGGAACAATGAAATTTGGACCCCGCAAAAGATTATCGATACTTATGGGCTGGTCACCTGGGCCCAAGATGGATCCTGGGGGTACAGAAGCCCAGTATACATACTCAATTGAATCATCTGTCTACAAGCAGTACTTGAAATAATGTCAAATCAGACAACTATGACTATCGATCTCTTAAACCAGCAGCAACAACAAACACGATCAGTAATTTACCAGATCCGACTGGCAGTGGACTACCTCCTAGCAGAGGAAGGAGGGATCTGTGGGAAATTTAATACTTCAGAAGGCTGCCTAGAGATCGATGACCATAGTCATGTAATTAAAAACATTACTCAAAATATTAGAAAACTAACCTATGTTGGAGCTCAAAAATGGACCCCCTTCTTTGGAAACTCCAATTGTTGGGACAACTTGTTCACCTGGAATGGTAAATGGTGGAAGAAATTGGTCATCTTTGTTGTGTGTGCACTAGCAAGTGTAATATTTCTACCATGTGTAATTCCCTGTCTAGTCCGGATAGTAACCAGCATTGTCCAAAGCAGCATCATGCTGCAAGGTAACGTGGAAGGGAAAAATGGTGAAAAAGTAATGTTAATAAAAGAACAGAGTGATCAAAATGCCAAAGATATGCTTGAACAGTACGAGAAACTGAGAAAAGTAGAAGTTGAACTTTAAAAGGTTGATGCAGGCTAGAAGCCTGATCAAACAATTAGAGGGGGGAATTGTCAAAAATAGGTTAGAA